>NW_026945566.1:1767716-1775216 GCF_034702125.1 Engraulis encrasicolus | reverse complement strand
CACACATCACCACTGGATGAGAGAAGGGGTGAGGTGAGACACATGTGACTCATTACCCAGCTCGAGCTGCTGGAACTAAACAATGGGCTCCACATTCCACACCACTCAAAGAGGGACCCACATTATAAACATCCATCCGAGGGGTCCCAGTAGTTAGTAGAACCATTTCTCTCTTTTTTGGCTTTTTATGCCTTTATTATGACAGAGACAGTGAAGTGCGACAGGAAATCAGTAGAGAGAGAGAAACAAGCCGGTATCGAACAAGGGTCGGCCACGAAGTAGACGAGTGCCCTACCGTTAGTGCCATGGTAGGGCTTAGTAGTTACATTTCTTGCAATAGCAATAAGAGTATTAAACATTTCTGCTCAAAAGGATGGATCCAAAGCATCCCAGTCATCAATCGCAGTTGCTAGTAATATCTGCAGAGACTAAGAAAGAACTAATAAATCGTTGATATCGACTAAAAACTTGTTAGACACCTGTGTAGCCACTGGTAGCCAAGGTAAATACATTGGTATGTCATTGTAAGAAGTGCTTCCAACATTTACTTTACTTAATCAACTACAGTGATTTACATAGTCTGGCAACACAATACTGATTGGCAGTGTTGAGTAATAAAATCACAGTACTTTCAATGTATCAGCATCAGGCCCCAAAACACCCCACTTTAAGAGTCGGGGAGGGGTAGGGAATGGAAATTACATTTTGAGGACTCAATGACAATTTGAGGACTCAAGGGTTTAGTTAAAAACATGAAACACTTATAAGAACATAGAGCAACCAAACATTCAGTCATTGCATACCATTTCTGTTTAAAACATGTCTGTGTGTCTGCCTGTATTTGTACAATATGTGTTTAACATTTACCACAGGGGATTTGGATCTCTGCTGACTGAGTACTGAGTAGAGTGTAGTATAGGCTACCCCTCAGCAATGTACAATATGTGTTTAACATTTAGCACACAGATCATACAGCTAGGTGCTGTACACATGGGCCATCCTTTACCTTTTTACGTATGCAAACATGTGATTGTATCAGTGATGCATGTGTGAATTAGTTCTGTTCACCTTAGTGTAATCCAACTGTAACCGTGATTTGAGCCTCGCATTAGGGCCATCAAGGAAAGGTAATGTGGTATTACTTAACCGACAGGTATTGCACAACCAGCATAGCTGCAACAGTTCTGAAAAGGCACCTTAAGACATTACACTGTAATCCAGATTATTTAACACACTCAAAGCCTAAGCCTTTTAACTTGTGCTCTGTCATCCACCGCAGAGTTTGTGAGTGTTTAATGTGCACTGTGTGTGTGTGTGTGTGTGTGTGTGTGTGTGTGTGTGTGTGTGTGTGTGTGTGTGTGTGTGTGTGTGTGTGTGTGTGTGTGTGTGTGTGTGTGTGTGTGTGTGTGTGTGTGTGTGTGTGTGTCTCTCTCTCGTCAGGACATTTATTTCTGACAGGACTGAAATAAGATGTGAGTGATGCTCTATTAGGCTCCAGTAATTGGCATGGCTGGTACGGCGTTAAGCGGCGTACACACACAAAGCTAGCTTTTCGCTTGCTCGCCTACTCGCCACTCTTTCATGGAACGTTCGCTGAAAGTTCCCGCGGCTTTAACTGCCAATGGACAGCCGAGAAGTACCGAACTCTGCATTCCAATTGGTTACTCGCCTCGCTCGAAGATAAAATATTTTCAACTCAGAATCCGCCCACATCGCATCGCTTGTACAGTACTCGCCTACTCGCCTGCGAGTCTCGCTGGGACACATTGACATTCTATTGAGTTCATTCGCTGAGCGAGTAACTAGTAGCGACGTGTGTGTACGGCCCTTTAAGCTACCCTGCAGTAAATATATGAACCACTATTCCACTAAATACTGAATACACTACACCAACAAGCTCAGGCTCCCCTTCAGCTCAGTCAGAGAGGAGTTCATTGTGACACGGACACGGGAACACCTGCAGTACGCAGGATCCAGGGATGCCAAAGTGTCCGGGGCAGGAATCATGGTGAGGACAGGGAGGAAGTGGAGGGCAGCCGATGCAGTCCGGCAAGCAGAGTCTCGGCTGAAGCACAAGGCCATCCTCGGCACAGTGGCGCAAGGCAGAGCGGGACTTGGGATGTCAACAACAATCCAGTACAAGACTGCCACTGGGAGGGAGAGGCAGAGGCTGGTGCAGGAGGAGGTGCGGGCTTCAGTGGAGGAGGAGCGAACCAGCAGAGCAGTGGCCATGAAGCAGCAAGGAGCCTGGATGAAGTGGGAGCAGGCGATGGAGCGCAACATCACCTGGAAGGACATCTGGCAGTGGAACCCCCAGAGAATCAAGTTCCTCATCCAAGGGGTGTATGATGTCCTCCCGAGCCCATCTAACCTGTACACCTGGGGCAAAATAGAGACACCCGCATGTCCACTGTGTTCCAAGATGGGGACCTTGGAGCACATCTTAAGCAGCTGCTCCAGGGCACTGAGCGAGGGTCGCTATCGATGGAGGCACGATCAGGTCCTGAAGTCCATAGCTGAGGCAATCAGCAAGGGAATTAAGGATAGCCGATGCACCCAAGCTACCGCCAAGGCCATCCAGTTTGTGAAGGCGGGACAGAAGCCCGAGAGAACACCAAAGGGCTCCGCGGCTGGGGTGCTCTCTACAGCCCGAGACTGGGTGATGACAGTTGATCTGGAGAGGCAGCTGAAAATACCACCACACATCACCCAGTCCAGATTGAGACCAGACCTCATCCTGGTTTCTGAGGCTACAAAGCAACTGGTCATGCTCGAGCTCACAGTCCCATGGGAAGATAGGATGGAGGAGGCGCAGGAGAGGAAAAGGGAGAAGTACCAGGAGCTGGTGGAGGACTGTCGCAGAAATGGCTGGAGAACTAGATGTATGCCAGTGGAGGTAGGGAGCCGGGGATTTGCCAGCCACTCCCTGAGCAAAGCCTACGGAACACTAGGCATAACAGGGGCCAATCGGAAGAGAGCCATCAACAACAACACAGAGGCAGCTGAAAAAGCGTCCAGATGGCTTTGGCTGAGGAGGGGAGAGAGGTGGGGGGAGTAGAATGCCACTCGGACACAGGCCGGGGTCTGATCAGCCCTGGTCGGGTCGCCTGGTCGAGGGTGTCTGTTGTAAGACCCGAAACACCCAGTGACTCCAGGAAACAACACTGATGATGTGTCCGAGTCAGTGCATCAGGTTGATGTTTGCAAAACTGAAACAACCTGGGAAACCAGTGACAACCAGGAACAGACTGGGTGACGACCGCGAAGAGTGTGGTGACATCTGGAGAGACAGAGGACGGCCGGAGAGACGGCAACCCGGGTTGGGGAGGGTTGGCAGCCCAAACCAATTCTTCTGACAAGAAGAACCCAAAGCAAGCTACAAAACCCACTAATGAGAAATACCCCCAGGGGTGCCCGAGAGGGGGGGAGAATGAGCACCCCACCAGGACGGATCTACGAATGACGACTCAGGAAAACGAATTAACGACAACGGCAACAACATGCATCTGTGGAAAAACCTGCAAGAATGAGAGAGGCCTTAAGATACATCAAGGCAGGATGAGATGCTTGACAGTGGCAACGGTGACACAACGCACAGAAGTCACTTCTGGTCAGACGCTGGAGGAGCTAGGCCCGGAGGCAACCCATAGTGCCCAGAGCCTCCTAGTGTCACCAGCTACTGCCAGCAGCCCACCTGACACCCAGAGCCCTCTCCAGGTAACTCCCAACAACCTGCAGGATTTCCAGAGACAGCAAGCTCCAGCAACGGGCAGTGCTCCTTCAGCTCAACCAAGGATCCAGTGGCCCCAGTCCTCAAAGAGAGCAGAGTGGAAGCAGTTTGATGAGGATGTGGACCAGATCCTGGAGGTGACCGCCAAGGGGGATGTGGACCAGAGGCTGAGAACAATGGCAACGCTCATAGTGAACATCGCAGCAGAGCGGTTTGGAACCGAGGCTCCTAAGCCAGCACCATCGGCTTATGCTCCAAGCCACAGAGCAAGGAAAATCCAGCGGTGCAGGGAAGAGCTCAAGCTGCTGAAGAAGCAATACAGAACAGCAGGAGATGCTGAGCGAGGGGGCCTAGCAGACCTGAGAGCAATCCTGAGGAAGCAGCTGCTGACCCTGCGGAGAGCAGAGTTCCACAGGAGGAGGCGGAAAGAAAGAGCCAGGAAGAGGGCAGCTTTCCTGGCTAACCCTTTCAATTTGACCAAGCAGCTACTTGGCCAGAAGAGGGCGGGCCGCCTCACCTGCTCGAAGGATGAGATCAACAACCACCTCAAGGCCACATACAGTGACCCCAACAGAGAACAACCGCTAGGCCCATGCAATGCACTGATAGAACCACCAGAGCCTACTTCAGAGTTCAACCTGAAGGAGGCAAGCCTAAGGGAAGTGGAGGAAGTGGTGAGGAGAGCAAGATCAAGCTCAGCTCCAGGCCCGAGTGGTGTGCCATATAAGGTTTATAAGAACTGCCCGAAACTGCTACGCCGGCTTTGGAAGGCCCTGAAGGTGATCTGGAGGAGAGGGAAGATTGCCCAGCCATGGAGGTATGCTGAGGGAGTGTACATACCGAAAGAAGAAAAGTCTGAGAACATCGACCAGTTTCGGGTAATCTCCTTGTTAAGTGTGGAGAGTAAAATCTTCTTCAGCATCGTGGCCAGGAGACTCTCCAACTTCCTGCTGAGCAATAATTACATCGACACGTCTGTGCAGAAGGGAGGGATACCGGGAGTTCCCGGTTGCCTGGAACACACAGGAGTGGTAACCCAGCTCATCAGGGAGGCGAAAGAGGGCAGAGGTGACCTGGCTGTGCTGTGGCTGGATCTCACCAACGCGTATGGTTCCTTACCCCATAAGCTGGTGGAGGTCGCACTAGAGAAGCACCATGTACCCCAGAAGGTGAAAAGCCTCATCCTGGACTACTACAGCAAGTTCAGCTTGAGAGTGTCATCCGGTCAGCTGACATCTGATTGGCACCAGCTGGAAGTGGGCATAATCACTGGTTGCACCATCTCAGTGACCCTCTTCGCACTGGCGATGAATATGCTTGCCAAGGGAGCTGAAACCGAATGCAGAGGTCCACTCAGCAAGTCTGGAGTAAGGCAACCGCCTATCAGAGCCTTCATGGACGACCTCACTGTGACGACAACATCTGTTCCAGGAGCCAGATGGATTCTCCAGGGGTTGGAAAGGATCATGGCTTGGGCACGCATGTGTTTCAAGCCAGCAAAGTCCAGGTCTCTGGTACTACGGAAAGGGAAGGTCTCAGACAAATTCCGCTTCAGGTTGGGAGAACATCTGATCCCGTCAGTCACTGAGAAACCAGTGAAGAGCCTGGGGAAGGTCTTCAACTGCAGCCTGAATGACAGAGACTCCATCAAGGCAACCAGTGCTGACTTGGATGGATGGCTGAGAACAGTGGACAAGTCTGGGCTCCCTGGTAAATTCAAGGCCTGGATGTACCAACATGGAATCCTCCCAAGAATCCTCTGGCCTCTCCTCATCTACGAGGTGCCCATGACCGTGGTGGAAGGCTTGGAGCAGAAGGTGAGCAGCTATCTGCGCAGATGGCTGGGCTTACCACGCAGCTTTAGCAACATCGGGCTGTATGGAAACACCAACAAGCTCAGGCTCCCCTTCAGCTCAGTCAGAGAGGAGTTCATTGTGACACGGACACGGGAACACCTGCAGTACGCAGGATCCAGGGATGCCAAAGTGTCCGGGGCAGGAATCATGGTGAGGACAGGGAGGAAGTGGAGGGCAGCCGATGCAGTCCGGCAAGCAGAGTCTCGGCTGAAGCACAAGGCCATCCTCGGCACAGTGGCGCAAGGCAGAGCGGGACTTGGGATGTCAACAACAATCCAGTACAAGACTGCCACTGGGAGGGAGAGGCAGAGGCTGGTGCAGGAGGAGGTGCGGGCTTCAGTGGAGGAGGAGCGAACCAGCAGAGCAGTGGCCATGAAGCAGCAAGGAGCCTGGATGAAGTGGGAGCAGGCGATGGAGCGCAACATCACCTGGAAGGACATCTGGCAGTGGAACCCCCAGAGAATCAAGTTCCTCATCCAAGGGGTGTATGATGTCCTCCCGAGCCCATCTAACCTGTACACCTGGGGCAAAATAGAGACACCCGCATGTCCACTGTGTTCCAAGATGGGGACCTTGGAGCACATCTTAAGCAGCTGCTCCAGGGCACTGAGCGAGGGTCGCTATCGATGGAGGCACGATCAGGTCCTGAAGTCCATAGCTGAGGCAATCAGCAAGGGAATTAAGGATAGCCGATGCACCCAAGCTACCGCCAAGGCCATCCAGTTTGTGAAGGCGGGACAGAAGCCCGAGAGAACACCAAAGGGCTCCGCGGCTGGGGTGCTCTCTACAGCCCGAGACTGGGTGATGATAGTTGATCTGGAGAGGCAGCTGAAAATACCACCACACATCACCCAGTCCAGATTGAGACCAGACCTCATCCTGGTTTCTGAGGCTACAAAGCAACTGGTCATGCTCGAGCTCACAGTCCCATGGGAAGATAGGATGGAGGAGGCGCAGGAGAGGAAAAGGGAGAAGTACCAGGAGCTGGTGGAGGACTGTCGCAGAAATGGCTGGAGAACTAGATGTATGCCAGTGGAGGTAGGGAGCCGGGGATTTGCCAGCCACTCCCTGAGCAAAGCCTACGGAACACTAGGCATAACAGGGGCCAATCGGAAGAGAGCCATCAACAACAACACAGAGGCAGCTGAAAAAGCGTCCAGATGGCTTTGGCTGAGGAGGGGAGAGAGGTGGGGGGAGTAGAATGCCACTCGGACACAGGCCGGGGTCTGATCAGCCCTGGTCGGGTCGCCTGGTCGAGGGTGTCTGTTGTAAGACCCGAAACACCCAGTGACTCCAGGAAACAACACTGATGATGTGTCCGAGTCAGTGCATCAGGTTGATGTTTGCAAAACACTACCACTATCAGTCTTTAACAATAGGGGATAGTGGTGTCAGAGTGAGGGAACAGTCCAGCTAGACTAGAGAGAGAGAGAGAGAGCGAGAGAGAGAGATAGAAAGAGACAGAGAGAAAGAAAGAAAGAGAGAGAGAGCGAGAGAGAGAGAGAGAGAGAGATGATTCATAGAGTTATTCTCCACAGCCACCACTGAAAAAAGCAGCACAACAGCTGACTGGCTCTAGTGAGGTCAGTCATTGTCCTTTATAGAAACAGACACTGTTCCTCCAAAGTCACTAGGAGAGTGTGAATTAGTGTGTGTGTGTGTGTGTGTGTGTGTGTGTGTGTGTGTGTGTGTGTGTGTGTGTGTGTGTGTGTGTGTGTGTGTGTGTGTGTGTGTGTGTGTGTGTGTGTGTGTGTGTGTGTGTGTGTGTGTGTGTGTGTATGTGTGTGTGTGTGTGTGTGTGTGTGTGTGTGTGTGTGTGTCTACATCGTGCTTGCGTGAATGTGTGTGTTCTACTGCAGTGCTATCATTTCCTAGTTGTCTGATCCTCTTGCTTCCACTCCTGAGGCATCTAGA
>NW_026945566.1:1757716-1762716 GCF_034702125.1 Engraulis encrasicolus | reverse complement strand
AGCCTATT
The DNA here is from genome assembly GCF_034702125.1 of Engraulis encrasicolus. Classification (NCBI taxonomy): domain Eukaryota; kingdom Metazoa; phylum Chordata; class Actinopteri; order Clupeiformes; family Engraulidae; genus Engraulis; species Engraulis encrasicolus. Next base: position 1,762,708 of record NW_026945566.1, on the reverse strand, counting down.
AGCGGTGTGAAAATGAAAGTGAAAATAATCGCCGGTAAAAAACAAAACAGATAAAAAAGAAACAACAAACAAAACCCTGTCTTGGAAGCTACGTTCTCCCACTGCAGTGTGTCCAGCAGCTCCTCTCATCATCCCCATTGCAAACAGCACACACATGAGAGCTCTCTCCCTTCCCAACCACACTGCCAAACACCACTTGAAGTGGAGCCATGAACACGGCATTGTTTCTCTGCTTGTTAAGTGAACGCTGACCAGATGTTTTCCACAGTCCACACACACACACACACACACACACACACACACACACACACACACACACACACACACACACACACACACACACACACACACACACACACACACACACACACACTTTCTTCCTCTCCCAGCCACCTCTCACACACGCAACTTAACTTCCTCCCTTTAATTTCTGCCTTCACATCTTGCCTACCATTCCGGTTCAACTGTGCCAGAGGACTACAGTCAATTTCCCAACATTCTATAAAATGGATATGTCTCATTTCGGAAAAGAGCTCTTCATTTGTCCCATCATTGTTCTACTACACCTGCTGGATTCTGACTGGATGCCATGCGTTTGGAGGAGAATAATAAAGCACATTCAACATGTATGGCAGTTAAATAGGCCTACCTACCCTGGCTGCCGTGCCACGCTTTGTATCGTAGATGGAGCTTGGTCTGAGAAAAACTTCTCTGTGGCAGGACCAACACACGTCTTTCAAATGTGTCTGTACCTGAACCAATGAGATCACTAATTCCAAGTACATAGGCATACAGTTGGCTTTTTCATTGGTTCCAGATTTCCAATCAGGACCTGGAAGAGCTGCGATTAAACAGGTTAGCTGACCTCAATGCGGAATTCCGTGTAGGATCACAGGTAGCATTAGGGGTCTCAAACGTATGAAATCCCCTCTACTCAGCAGAGCTACTGTACTGTAACACCACAGCTTATGCCCCCATTACACCACACTTCATTACATCACATTAAGTAACACTACACAACACGCATGACTCTACTAAACTAACACCGCTAGGCTTCATCAACCTAGTCAGGCCGTGCCCACCTAGTGATAAAACACCTTCAGCGTGGCTTCTAGTCAGGCCAGGAGCAATACAAATGAAGAGTTCAGATGCAAAACCCCCTAACTCCATTTCTGAACACCTGCACTTCTATATTTTCAGAGAACCCCGTTGTTGGTTTGGTTTACATTCAAGTACTTGATAATACATATAAATAGTTATATTACATAAATAAAATAAAAAATATGCAATTTTGATAGCTTTGAATTAAATAAAAATGAATTAAGATTATTTTCTGAAAAGGCACTTAGGGGGTTTTGCATCTGAACTCTTCAAATATCATTTCTGAGCTCCGAAAACAACCAGTAGCAAACCAAGGGAGGCAGGTCAACCATGCCATTGGGGAAATGTTCATTGCTATGCTCTTGGTCAGACCAAGTCTCGAATAGATTCATAAGTCCATGATAATCAGGCTATCATCAACCTACAGTGTGTATATTACACTGCCATATAGGTCTACTACACTGCTAACATCAATGCAACTAACAATACATCGTACAGAGGCCCAGTAACTTTCCCTGATTACCCAGACCGCAGACTAAAAGCACAGAGCATCCTAACCTCCGTTGTATTAAAATGGCACGCAAGTGTCAATGGACTGAATCTTGGTTTACGTTCAAGACCGATTCTAGACAGGAATTCCAAAATATTTATGTACCACAGATGGCTTGGACAGACAGACAGACAGGCAGACAGACAGACGTGGATAATACATGGAGACTGCGTTGACCACCGGTGACCCTATTGTCTGGCCTGCCCTCTCTCCAGCCTGCCTCTCTGTCTGTGCCTAATGTGGTGGAGACATTGATTTGGCTCCCGCAACAGTCCTCCACTGCCGCCCCCTCTGCTAGGCTAGCTAGCTATACTGTGGGTGCATCCCAATATGTGACCTTGCCTCCTCCACTTGTGCTTGTCTCCTCGTCCCGCCTCCTGGCCCCTCATCCGTGGAGAAAACGATAAAGTTTCCCAGCTGTCAGCCTAGCCACAACAACTTTTGAGGGACTGTTTTTCATTCACTATCCCAATTGCAAATGAGAAAAGGACTTTACAATTGAGCTTTTGCAAGATATTGAAATATAATGCTGTTGTCAATGATGTCATCATGACGAGAAGCAAGTGGAGGAGGCAAGTGGAGGAGGCAAGGTCACATATTGGGATGCACCCTGTATCATCCATCTGCAGCAGCAGCAGCAGCAGTAGCAGTAGCGGTAGCAGCGAGCACGCTAACTGTGTCATGGAGTGCCGTGCCAGCACAGGAATGTGGGTCAGTGCCACTGGCAGAGCTTTATTGGTTTCTGCGGTGGAAGCAGAGGAGACATCGAGTGCGGACTGCGGACGCAGATAGAAAAAGAAGGAGAGGAAAACGAGGCCTGCTGGTTGTTGAAGGCGGCTCCAAACCAATGAAGCCCTTTTTATGGATGCGGTTTTTGGGACACACACACACACACCCACACACACATACACACAAATTCACTCTTTTTTCTCTCTCCCACAAACACACACATACACAAACACATGGCCTTTGTTGGTCCAACAGCCCTTGGCAGTTCAATGCTTAGAGGGGGTGTGTGATGCTGCCCTGATTTCACCCATACGCATCACTAAACCCCTAACATGCTGCTTACACATGCACGGACACATGCACACAAACCATCTCTCTCTGGCTATCTCTCTCTCTCTCTCTCTCTCTCTCTCTCTCTTTCTCTGTCTCTCTCTGTCTCTCTGTCCTTGGTGCTTTCTCGAAAGTCACCCAGTATCTTGTACATATGTGCTGTACTGTATGTCTGTTCACACTGGCACACTTCCAATACATTACATGTGTTGCCCTTGCCTGTACTGTATCTATTTGTATATTGTCCAGCTATACATCTGATTTTCTATTGCCAACACATACGCACGCACGCACGCACGCACGCACGCACGCACGCACGCACACACACACACACACACACACACACACACACACACACACACACACACACACAGTAGTAGAGGGTTAGCTGTAACTAAGCCTTGTGGCCAGTCCATGGTCCCTCAAATAGCTGTGCGGCTTGCCATCGCGCTGGCCGCCCGTCACCTGACCCCACCCACAACCAGTGGCGTAATGACACAGCATTAGGCCCGTAGGCAACATTATCTGGGTGGGCCCCATATAAAGTAGGCCTACAACACGTGATAAAGGTCCAGGATAGGGCGACAGTTCCACCAATCGGCCAAGGACATACAATTATGCACTTCTTAGTAGTATGATCACACATCACACACAGAAAAATGGTGACTGCGCACCTTGAACGGAACCTTTGATGACAGCGCATCACCACATAAACAAAAACATGCTGATGGCGCACCATGCATTTCCATGAAAGCACATTAGGTAGGTATACCGCTACACATGAAAACACATAGGTGACGGCAGACGTAGGCAGTAATCATAAAACCCCGAAAAAATCAGACGAGCCAAACCTCAGTGTATTTTAGTGTATTTGAGTGTATTTTAAACGTTATCATTTTACACCTGCATAGTGACCACACAGTCGCGCGACAGACCAATCCAGGAACCCACTAAAACTAGTCCTCCTAATCAACACCTCAGCAGGAGAGCTGGCCGGGAGGAGAGCAGGCAGGCCTACACCAGGGGTGGGGAACCTTTTTCATTCGAGGGGCCACTTCAAATTCATCCGAGGGCCGTGAAAGTCCTCCGAGGGCCGTATATTATGAACACAAACCAAGATTTCCCCCTGCACATTAGGCCTATATTGAAGGCAGCTACCTTTAAAACAGTCCCCACATTCATCAACCTCTCTCTCATTCCTGAATATAACTTAATTGTATTGCAAATGTAATTTCTAATATTCCTTTACAAAATATGTCATATTTCATGTGAAGCTGCATAACATTAAAATCATATCGGGGGCCGGATAAAACGACCTCAAGGGCCGCAAACGGCCCTCGAGACAGAGGTTCCCCACCCCTGGCCTACACCATTGACTTCCCCCCCAGGGTCCCACCATTGAAAAGGCTGAGGCCAGGCCGTGGTTCTAACGGTCTGACTGCTATGCGGGTGACCCGGGTCAATTGCCAATCCTTTCCTGTCTCTCTCTCCTTCTTTGTTTCCTGTCTCTCCTCCAATGTCCTATCTGAAAAATGATCAAATCCCCAAAAATATATATTTTAAAGGATGAGGCCAGACTGGAAATTTAGATCTACATACAGCACCTTTACAGTTGGGAAATAAAAAATACAAACTAAAGTAGCGGACATTGAAAAAGTAGAAAAGTGGACAGAGATGGACAAAGACAATCGAAAGGGAGGATGGCGGTCGAAAAGGGGAGCAAATGCTTGGTGATTGACAGGAACATATTTAAAGGGACACTGTGCAGGAAATGGTCAAAAAAGGTACTGCAACTATGCTACTTATTAAAATTGGGCTGCCTATTGCCACATTTGATCTTTACATGAACATTTACTAGTATGAAACAAATATTTTCTAGTATGGTCCAAGTACAGTCATTTTTGCAGCTAAAAAAGGCTATTTTTGGAAATTCAAAATGGCGGACCATGGAGAAGATCCCCCTTTTCATGTATGAAAAGTGCAATTTTTACAGTCATAATGAAAACTTAGAATTTGATGCTGGTGGTGAGTATTTATGAAAAAGATAACATTAGTGAATGGGCAGCATGAATTCTGGAAATAAACAACAAAAAATCTCACACAGTGTCCCTTTAAGGGCACTACAGGACGTGCCAAATAAAACCCACCAAAACAGTAATGGGTGCCATGGCTGTGAGGACACACCTGTTAGTGTCTTTAACGCACACACCCACACAATCACAAGGATGCCTGCACATTTTTGGATTTCTTAATTGGGCTTTCCTCGCAAAAACATTTTTAAC
>NW_026945566.1:1692716-1745216 GCF_034702125.1 Engraulis encrasicolus | reverse complement strand
GAAACTCAGCAACATGCCTTACCAGATTGCGACACACAGGCTGCAGGCTCACATGCATGCTCGCATTCACACACCCACACTAACACAATTACACACACACACACACACACACCAACACAGTCTCTTTTTTTAAAGCACTACTCAGGAAGTTTATAGAGTGTCATACATATGACATAACAGTGTTATAACAGTGTCATAATGCAGTCATGCATGTGTCATGAGCATTATGTCAATATCAAAAACATATTATGACTGTCATTAAGTGAAAGTCGGTTGTGATAAAAACAGGCCAACAATGTCAACTTTTCATGACCAGGAAACGTTTATGACATCATGCTTATGACTCACTCATGACTGTGTCATGACACTGTTTTGACACTATTATGACATAAGTATGACGCCGGCGTGTGTAAGCAATTATTATGCAGAGTTCAAAAAAGTTTTAGAAATACCAAGGCACTCATCTTCTTTGTAATTAAAATGCCTTTATTTTGTTGGGCATAGCATGATTAAAATACTTTGACGCGTTTCGGCATGAAGCCTTCGTCAGGAGGATTTTGAAATCAACCAAACCTGTCACCAAAGAGCACCATCTTTAAAAAAACTAGACAGTTCCAGGAAGCTCTCCAACTGGACTTCATTCTGAAATATTATGCAGAGTTGTTTTTGTAACAGTAAGCGACGTACGTAGACAAGCGATTATCAGGCCTAAACCAAAACTGCGCTTGACTGTATCCTGGGCTGCCAGCCGCCAGAGAGCTTTTCATCCAGTCTTGAAGCCGTGATAGCATCTTAATCTAGCTTCAGCTCTTTACCTGTCCCAAGGTGTCTGCGCACGTACAGTAATAAGCAGTCATCCCATTAAGCGCAGCACAAATACAGAGCTTGACACAGTGGTAAAACTTTTGGCACATCCAACTACCGATGTCATGACATACTAACCAGCTCTAATAACCGAAAGCTACTTAATGTGCTTGAATAGATTGTTCGGCCATTCATCTTCCCTTTCCTGTGAGCCTGCTAATACCGTATCACCAAAGGACGTTTAAAAGAGGACCTGTCCTTGACGGCTTACTTCACACACGTAGCACAGCTTTTGATCACAGTCAAATCTTAAAACATGTTGACAGGATGACACATTCTTTTATCATTTATGAGAAGACGAAAAATACACAACAAACAGTTTGGTCAAGGGAATGCACTAACCTAAAGGAAATACTTGCAAACGATGTGTGAAAAAAACAACCAAAATATTATTTTGCAGACAACTGAACCGGATCTGACCCTGAAAGTCTGATGATAACGTTATTTTCTTCAGCATATTGTTTGAATGACTCTGTGGAGTTTAATCAGTGTTCTGCTCAGAGACAAAAATACCATAGAATGTAATCTCACTAAACTTAACAAACCATGAATGTTCTCTCCCCCATAGATGTAAACAAATCGCAAAAGGGATAGAGCTAGTTGTAAGTGTAGAGCTGTTAAATTCGCCACAGCCATAAGTGAATGCTCTTTTGATAAAACCACAGCTAACATGGATTACGCATTCGGAGAAAGTCTTAATGACAGTCACTGATTAATCCTTGCCTGTGTGTGTGTGTGTGTGTGTGTGTGTGTGTGTGTGTGTGTGTGTGTGTGTGTGTGTGTGTGTGTGTGTGTGTGTGTGTGTGTGTGTGTGTGTGTGTGTGTGTGTGTGTGTGTGTGTGTGTGTCAAGAATGGATTTCTTACATACATACATTTAGTAATGCACAACTGTGACAGCTGGCCCTATGCAGTCATATGACCAGAGTGTGTAACCCTTCCCATCTGTATGGCACGGCAATGTCCGGCTCTATCATCAACAACCACACCAATACAGAGCCCAATATAACTGGCAAACACACATGCACATGCACACACAGAGAGAGGGAGAAGGAGAGAGAGAGAGAGACATAGAGGATTGAGAGAGAGAGAGAGAGAGAGACAGAGAGAGAGAGAGAGAGAGAGAGAGAGAGAGGGAGAAGGAGAGAGAGAGAGACAGAGAGAGAGAGAGAGAGAGAGTGAGATGCAGGAAAGGACACAGTCAGTCAGACAGACAGACGGACGGAAGGACGGACGGACGGACGGACGGACGCACGCACGCACGCACACACACAAACACACACACACACACACACGCGCACACACACACTTTCGTTGACCTTGGAATCTCATCTCTCTTGCCCAGCCCAGGCCAGCCCAGCCCAGGCCAGCCCAGCCCAGGCCAGCCCAGCCCAGCCCAGCCCAGCCCAGCCCAGCCCAGTCCAGTCCAGCACAGCACAGCCCAGCCCAGCTCAGCCCAGCCCAGCCCAGTCCAGCTCAGCCCAGCCCAGTCCAGCTCAGCCCAGCTCAGCCCAGCCCAGGCCAGCCCAGCCCAGGCCAGCCCAGCCCAGGCCAGCCCAGCCCAGCCCAGCCCAGCCCAGCCCAGCCCAGCAAGCTACCACTGTCTTGAGTCCCATATAGCCTCCTGCTGATTACATGCATGGTAGCCATGGTTACCCAGTGTTCTTCCACAAATGCAGAGGTGGCGCATTCTAAAGATTTATCACCGCTGCATTCATTTGGCCCCCACAAGAACATGCCTCCCACAGCAGTCTCTAAGAGCACCCTAAGAGTCTCTAGCTACGTACTGACAACAATAATGCAATGGGACGACTCCAACACGGACTCAGGCAGGCATGTTGGAGAAGGTTGGAGAGGAGGAGGAGGAGGAGGAGGAGGAGGAGGAGGACTACTGAGTTCCATTTCCTGTCCGTCCGCCCAATAGAAACAGGAGGCACTGGGTGCCTCTAGAGTAGTCCAAGACAAACAGGTGGCAAAAGACCATCATGAGAGGGGTAGATAGAGATGGAGATGGAGAGAGAGAGAGAGAGAGAGAGAGAGAGAGAGAGAGAGAGAGAGAGAGAGAGAGAGAGAGAGAGAGACAGACAGACAGACAGACAGACAGACACAGACAGACTCAACTGGGTGTAATCTAAAGGTAGGTGGCTTGGAGGAGCTTGGGCAGAGGGCCTGGCCTCCCCACTCCATCGGGATTAAGGGTATCATATCTACAGGATTAAAGCTGCGGCACCCTCGGCTTTCACACCAGCCACTGATGACGAGCGTCAGGCGGCGGCCCATCATCATCATCATCATCATCATCATCATCAAACACAGGCCCAGTGTAGCTGAGGTGCAGCGTGTGGACAGTCCTAAACTTGAGGGGGCGTCTGTCTGGTTTTGAGGTCCCCGGGTTTATATACAGTAGTGTGCATGTATGTGGGTCAGTTGTATGTGGTTAGTGGTCTTCAAAGAGGGGGCCGGGGACCCCTGGGGGGCCGCAACTTAGGAGGCGCTAGGGGGGCCGCAGCAGGTTGGCAGGAAAAGTACAGCACGACTAAATAATCGACTAAGTATTTGTGAACATTATACAATTATCATTTTTATTTTCTATACAGTGGGACACAGACAAAATAGTGTGGCTCAGCCCATGCAATGGGGGGGGGTTCGGCTGGAATGTACCGGTGTATGGGGGTGGCCTTGTCATGGTTAAGTTTGGGAACCCCTGGTCTGAAGTAGGAATGCAGCACCTGGTGTTTGGGTTACAATGAAAGGTGACAGCGGTAGGCTATAACGTCTCCTTACAGCCTCGCAACTTAGACCCACAGGTGACCTTTGACCCCTTTGCGCCCCCCCCCTCCTTTTTTTTGGCATTGTGCCAGTTTAAGGACATCTGCATCCCATAATTCTCAGAGGAGTCGCAGAGGAGCAAGATCGCCACAGCAACTCTTGTTAGCACAGTATTTTTCCAGTTCATTTTTTTAAAATTATTTCCTTTTAATTCTACATTTTCATATGGCCTTGATCATCGGGAGGGAACAGCCTGAAGTGAAGGCACTGCTGGCTGAAACACAGTTGCAACAGCAGCCGCGCCGCAACAACTTTCGGAGGAAATTCCTAACTGGTCCACTGGTGCAAACTCGAGCTCCAGTGAGACCCTGCAACATGAGACGCAACAGGCCAGCGCGGCTGGTGGAGTTCCTGTAACCTGACAGGCAGGCAGGCGCCCAGTGTTTGTATCTTGCACCAGTAGCGTTGACTGGCGACCAGTGACACCCGATCTAGGTGAGACGTTTTCAGAACCTCCCAGCAATGCCATGCATTCAGACCCACACAGCACTGCTGCAGTGCACACCTCCCCTCCCCACCCTTGCCCCCAAACCTACCAATCTAGCCACCAGCACCACCCCCAACCACCACTACCAAATTTACCAATCCCTCCGACCCAGCCCCCAGCCCAGCCACCTCAGACCAATGCAGCGCAGAGAACCCTATACCCTTTCCAGCAAACACTTGCATTCTCTCTCTCTCTCTCTCTCTCTCTCTCTCTCTCTCTCTCTCTCTCTCTCTCTCTCTCACACACACACACACACACAGAGAGAGAGAGAGAGAGAGAGAGAGAGAGAGAGAGAGAGAGAGAGAGAGAGAGAGAGAGAGAGAGAGAGAGAGAGAGAGAGAGAGAGCCCAGACAGCACCCCCAGATCCTTCATGCCTTCATATGTGACATAATCCAATTACTCAGAAAGAATTCCATTTCCTGTCCGCCCAATAGAAACAGGAGGCACTGGGAGCCTCTAGAGTAGTCCAAGACAAACAGGTGGCAAAAGACAGAATACCATCATGAGAGGGGTGGATAGAGATGGAGATAGAGAGAGAGAGAGAGACACAGAGAGAGAGAGAGAGAGAGAGAGAGAGAGAGAGAGAGACTTAACTGGGTGTAAACTAAAGGTAGGTGGCTTGGAGGAGCTTGGGCACGGCAGAGGGCCTCCCCTCTCCAGCCGGATTAAGGGTATCATATCTACTGAGAGAGAGAGAGAGAGAGAGAGAGAGAGAGAGAGAGAGAGAGAGAGAGAGAGAGAGAGAGAGAGAGAGAGAGAGAGAGAGAGAGAGAGAGAGAGAGAGAGAGAGAGAGAGAGCATGTATTTCCGCCAAGGTTAAGTTAAATGTGCTCTGAAGATTCAGACTCTCGACTGTACATAACTAAAAGAATGCCAAGAAACATTGCATGTCAGCTGTCCTATTATTTCTTCTTCTCTCTTCCAAACATCCTGTTTTCGGGGTGTGCGTGTGTGTGTGTGTGTGCGTGTGCGTGTGTGTGTGTCTGTGTGTGTGTGTGTGTGTGTGTGTGTGTGTGTGTGTGTGTGTGTGTGTGTGTGTGTGTGTGTGGGTGATAGTGTGTGTATTACATTCATGTGTGTTATAGTGTGTGTAACAGTGTGTCAGTAAGCAGCACACACACACACACATATTTTGATGGGCAATGGTCCCTAGAGACTGTGACTGTCTGCTGTACATTCTAACAATCTAAACTTCAGTCAAACACGTCATTAAATCACACGGACACACATACAAACACCAACTGAAATTGGTTCCATTCATCACCATGGTGTCCCATCACTCCGTCCCTGGAAGCACAGCTGGGGCAGGCTGTTGGCTCCTGCTACAGGATGTAACGCCTGCCTGTCCACGCTTGAGAATATGCCCAGGGGGCCAGGCGAAGCTATAGGGAGGGCAAGCAGGGCATTTACCCCAGGGGCCCAAGGCCGTCCCGTATTGGTGGTGGTGGGGGGGCCCTATGGTGACATTGGCAAGCTGTATGGGGGAAGGATCAGGAAGCGCGCTCAACACCTTGTCTTTCTTATACTTTACACTGGGTGCTTAACTTCGTCAATGAATGAACTCAAATCTCAAAAGAAAGTGAATAAAGAAGCACTCATCAGATTTCTTTTTTCATTTTTAATCGCCTCACATCACAGACGTTGGCGATCGCCATTTCAAGCTGTATGGGGGGCCATACTGTATCACTGTGTTGCCCTGTTGCCCTGCGTGCAATTGTTCCGCAAGTGAATCCGCCTGCATGTGGTCTCCATGGCATAGCCATTCTCAGCCCACAACAGTCTAGGAGGAGGAATCTCCCCATTTGGCTTTCAATGTTTGCGGCTGGAGACGCCGGCGAACTAATCTGTGATGTGTTGATGAGAGACATTAGTCGACGAGAAACGTTTCCAGCTTTGTGTTAAGCGTTGCTCTGCCCGAGCGCCAGCGCTTTCCAAGCTATTTCCAGGACAGCAGGGAGCAGGGCTATATTTGCTGGGGCGCTATAAATACTGTTGGCAGACACAAGTGACTACGTTTTTCGGTGAGAGAACACGTCAGTCATTTTCTTCTTGGAGACAGTGGACCTAAAAGTCGTTGGACATGACTACCTTGACTTTGTGTCACTCCAGTCCACCGACAAACACAACTCCAGCATGAGCGTGGCTCTTCAGAGTGAATGATAAGTGGGGTGACAACACAACTTGTGTGTGGTTCAATACACAGCAATGGCAGGCTCATAAACTAAATACGGTATGTAACAGCAATCGATTCATCTTCCATCACCTGAGTGTGAATAAAGGCAGAACTGACACACTGGAAATCAAAGGAGTCATCTGCTCTCACAACCCAAGTTGGCATCTTGAATTAGACTCGGCCTCCAGTGGTTTACTGTAGCATGGCCCATTTCACTAAGTGGAGCAAGTGACGTGACCACCCATGCCACCAATCCTCCGCCACATCCAGGCATAGCAATCTTCCAACAAAATAGGTCACAATATCATTATCTGGGTTTCAATATTGAACAGTGTGGGGATCCCAGGGGAGCAGAAATGCGTGGAGATTAAATTGCATGGGATGCAATAGTTAAGTATAGTTTGCAGAGGAGATAAAGGGTAGCGAGGGGTGAGCTCGCATGCTTGGCGGATATCCATCCTTCCTAGGCGTCAGAACAAACAAAGGTCCGCTTCACTGTCTTCCAATGCCATGGCAACCAGAATCACCTCTAAAAGGGGGCGTTTCTGGGAAAGAAGTGTTTGGTGAGCTTTCCCTGTAGCAAATGCGCCGTATTCTTAGATGGCAAGCTAAACGAACAAGAAAACTAATGCACCGATTCTTTTCTGCTGTTATTTAATGGTAAATGTTGACTATGTTAGGAGGTATAAAACACTTAAAACTTGTGAAGTAGCGATGGACAATAACCTATTTGGTAAAACTGAATGTGCCATGTGATTAAAAAATCTCGAAGAACAGAAAAGCCAAGCACGCTAGTCCGATTACTATCCAACCATTCCCTACACACAGTGAAATCCACAGCACATGACAGCCGCATTGTGTTTCCCCTGTACCCTAATGTAACACAATATTGCCCACGCGCCCGGTGGCAATGATGCGTCACTTGCCTCCTCCTAACAGGTAACCTGCGATATTTATAATTAATTATATCGGCAAATAAACATACTCGGTGTGTTTCTTGGGCTGCATCATCAGTACCATAGGACCGTACGTCAGCAGCTGTGCTTCAGGTCGGTTGTAAAAGATGGTCGGTGTGGAGATCTCCCAAGCGGGTTTTCTGCGTGCTCAACTCACCTCTATCCATTTCTGCGCTTCTTGGAATGCAGGCTCCTGGGTCGGTTCGGGGTGTTGGTTGTGCTCTTGATTCTTGGTGCCGAGGTCTGTCCCTGGACTCGCCATTGCCAACACACAGCAGAGGGTATCGTTCGCAGTTAGGTCTGATGGATAATACCCAGTCTCAGCTTCACGCACGGGTGAAGTAGCCTGAAATGGTGTCGCCTGCTGTAACTTCCGTCAGCTTCGTTGTTGTGTCCAGCCTTCAATTCAGGTGTATCGCCTCCGTTACGTAGAGAACACGTTCAGTGTCCCAAGGACTTGTTCCCGACCGCTCACCGCAGGACCAGCAGTACCAACATGCGTGGCCTTATCGCTTCACTGATTGATGGCAGTAAATGCAGTGAGATAGCTTCTCCTATCGCCCACGAAAGCGACTGCAATAGCAGTCTGACCGATGGCTAAAAATAAAGTTTTAAAACCCAGAGGTTGTCCTCCTGCAGCAGCCAATACGACACAGGCAGCCGCCTCCTCCGACAAGCTGTGAGGCTATCATATGCCTGCTCCTGAGCAAACGGGAGCGGGACATGGGCTACTCTGGCATGCGCAAGGGAGAGCGGGAGGGTGCTAAAGAATGTTCAGGGGAGAAACGAGGGGCTCCATTACTTTGTTGCTCCAGTCCAGTATTTATGTTACCCTTCCGTTTTCCTGTAGGAAATGCAAGTGTAGAGGCACAAACCAAACAAAGACATTGTTCATGTAATTATTGCGCGCACATTGGTGCATTTGATACAGCCTACAGTAATTTAGTATGAATTAAAGGACATTTTCATTGAATTATCATTAAGCAATTTAAATAGTGGTCTCATCTTCTTCCATTTTCTTCCCTGTGTTTTTTAATGGAACGGAAATGTATGGGCTTTTGTTTATTTTGTTGTACAAGTACCGGTATAGGCTAAGTCAACTCAATTTGGTTCAGTGCATGACGGCAAGGGGTAAGAACGCCATCTGCTGGCTTCAGCTATGAAAAACGCGTTCCTTTGGATAAAAACAAAGCAGAAAATAAATAAAATACTGTAAAATGGATCAACTCAAGTCATTTTGGATGGAGAAATTGACACACGTTACATGCACAAGCTGACAAGTGCTTTTATTGCCCCCTCACTTCAAAGAGAAAACATCTAATTTGGCAAACTGAAATAAATACAAACAGATAAATTCATAACAAATTGAAACCGCCATATTCTGGAAGAGTGCACATTCACAGTCTCATATTATTGGCTTGGGGATTTTTTTTAAACAATGAAATACTCCCAAGCACACTCAGTTCTACCAGCTACCTACCCTGCCCGTCTCTACCAGCCTAGCACATATCAATAATTCACATCTTCCAGGCAGACATTTCAGTGCAAGGCAACATAAAACAGTCTAGAAGGCTATAACTGTTTCACCATGAAGAAAAGTGCAAGCAAACTGAAATAGCTCATCTGCTTTGATCTAAGGCCATCATTGACAAGTTGGCAGTTCAATGCTATAACAATTACACAGGTGCTTGTGCATGGCAATACTTTACTCTCTCCAGTTACTTTGATTGAAGAGTATTTTTACAACAGGAAAAAGGCCAAAGGCCTTCCGAGTTGGACCACAGTGATCAAGACGAACAGCAGACAGCAGAACAGCATATCAACATTAACAGAGAAAGCTTGGACAAGCTCGGGTCTAAGTGCTGGGCAGCAGTGCTGAATGTGATTAAGGAGTGTTTTTTGGTAAGGTTTCCCCTTTTTCTTCTTCCTCTTCTTCTCCTCCCGCTTTTCAACAGCCGCGTTGTTCAGGCCTTGCACAGGGCGACGGCTGAGAAGCGAACCTCATCACTGTCCCTCTTCATGAACTGGCAGCACACCTTTGCTGCGTCCTGAAGCAGAAAGATGGCAAGAGACAGAGAAGGAAGAAGGTAAACAAAAACATTGCGATTTTTAAAGCTACATCTCAGAAATGTGACTGAATTTATGATGCGTGTTGTACTTACAACGATGAATGAGCCATCTTTAGTCGGGCCGTGGTTCACTGGTCCCTCCATTCTTCCATCTTAAAGCACAAAAAATATATACAGTTATATTCCTTAAATCTTAAATGCAATAATAAATGGTAATGTGGGGGAAAAAGCTATTCAGTGAAAAGGGCTATTATTATACTGCTATTACTATTATTATAAAACATATACAGCTAACAACATGCACATCCCTCCATGTGTTTAATTGTTAATGCTGTATCATAGGGGTCAGGAACCTATAACTCGAGAGCCACATATGGCTCTTATGGGAATTGTATCTGGCTCTTACTTATTTGGGGTTGCCAGTTGCCCTTAAATACGTAATCGTCCCGTATTTATACATAAAAGTACGTTAAAGTTCCGTATTGAGCTGAAACGGGACACTGAACGTTAAAGTGTGTTAAAATCCTGACCCCTGCTGCATCATATGGCATGACAATGAGGTGGGACTCACCAAGCTCATACAGTTGGCCATTCACATTGACAAAAGTGATGAAATGGAAATTCACTTTGTCTTCCTCCACCTGGTAACAGAAAAGCAAATGCACAGAGATACAGGAGTGAGAACCTATGGTTCCAGGGACATGTTGGCAGCTACACTCAACTGTTAGTGCATTTGTTGTGTAGTCCAACTGTTTCACTGCAACTTATCCTTTGACAGTATTCTAAGACCCATTATGCAAGGTGGCCTCACACAAATATAAATGTGCAATAAAATGCATCCACAAAGTGCAACATAAAATAAACACAAAGTGGAGAGATTTAGGACACCCTTGATGAACAATATGAATGTATTGTTTAAAAATCGCAAGAGGTTAAATTGAGAAATTATTTCATTTAATTTCATTTCATTCGAAATCCATTCATGCCAGGAAGCCACAGGCTAAACATAATGCTAATAAGGTAGAGTGCAGTGCTGCCATACCCGGCATTGTCCGTCCGCTGCTACTTCATCGTGGGCAGCCTGGATGTCCTGGTGACAAGAGGAAGAGAAGCCACGTATTCAACCAATCAAATTCACTATTGCCCAATGCATTATGCATCTATCCCACGCCTCGAGAGTGTTCCGCATGATTGAGTGCCCCCTACTGGATGGACTGGACAAATGCTGAAGAGGTCCAGTGTTTACAAATCCATGGTACAAACTCAGCAGCAGTGGTAGCTCCTTAATGCACGCTGCACCATCTGAGGCACGCTGTAATAGTCATTAAAATGTTAATTACCATAGTACTACACTCCTATGACATAACACAGGACCTTTAGTGATGCACTACGAATCGGTCATTGCCATTCTGGTAACAGCAAATTTATAACGCTGTGTTTTAACGGGTTAAGGTAACATGAGTAAAATATTGTATATGTGTATAATGTAAGTGTGTGTTTACCTTGTTCTTCTCCAACTCCTTGGCTCTGTCTGCAGAAGACATGTTACGTGTAGCTTGCAGAAACTTCTTCAAGGCGGAGCCACCGTCTGAAAGACATAAAGCGAAGGTGATTTCTTTTTCTTTTTCATTGGATGCACCCGGTGAAACATACATGCGATTTAAAGAAATGATGCTGCAGATATTACTGCTATTCTCAATATTGGTAAGTAAAAAAGGTAAGATGAATAAAACAGATACATAAATCAGATGAATATCACTATGATGTGAAGGAAATTATATTATATGCATATTTCTGCTCACCAAAGTCTAATTTCTCCTGGTTGTTGGCAATAGCATGTATTACACCAACTGTGCCACAGGAGTTCACCACAGTTTGTTTCAGGAAGTAGACGTCAGAAGAGGGCTTGTCTACAGCCTGCGACTCTCGAAATGCTTCATGCTGGCAAAAGATAAAAACACACACAAACCATGTTTTGTTTTCAATATAAAGGATCCAATTGATCATTCTCTTCTTACTGTTTTTGTTTGCTTTTTGCTTCACAATACATTCTTTTTATACTATACATTAACAAGCTTGGTATACTGCGTAGGTCTGATTTGAGCTGCCGAATTCTGTATAGCTGTCTGTTGCACCGTTTTGATAATGTCTATGCACCTATTATTACTCTCCTATTTTCTATATTCTCCAGCTTGCTATTTTGAAAGCCTAAATATCAACCGTATTAAGACCATTTAAACAATTGATAATGTTTCCCTCAACACATCTGTCTGTTATCAGAGTGCATCATATCATAACATTTTACTTTCATGATGCGCACAGGCAAAGGACATATATTTCCAAAACACTAGAAGGGAAGTCTCTGATGTTGAAATAAATAAGGATCGGGTCTCGTTGTCTCACCAAGTCAAAGATCGTGACTGTCTCGTATTTTATTTCCATGTAGCAAAAAAGTCATGTGTTTTGTGTTGATTGTTCACAGCATTTTTCAGGCTGTAGGGGAATCTACAGTATGCTTATGTGAGAGGTAGATACCATACATTTAAAAAATTATATTATATGACATTATCAACATTCCATATGTGATGGATTTAAATTAAAGGCTCAACACAACTGATTTAAACCTTTTGAAGGTGGCCTATATACATAGCAATGAAAGTACAATCAGAGAGAGTAGAGAGAGAGAGGTTCCATTGGCCCATTGTTTCCTGGTTCTATTATGGCCCCCCTTAGGCAGACCTAGGCAGACCTAAGGACTGTTCTATTCATTGTAGGAGCATTATGACACACCCCTTTAGGCAGACCTGAACCTGGTCGCGTTAGGTGCCCATAGAAACCTATTATGTTGGCATATCTCTAAAGAATATCTCTGGTACAATGCCATTGTATTGTGATACAAAGTACATTTTAGTGGCACAAAGTATCAGGACCTGCCTTCCTGACCTTCCTTCCTGGATACCTCAACATAGGGCTGCTCGTTTATGAGAAAAATCAATATCACGATTATTTCAGTCAATATTGATATCACAATATTTTTAGACGATATTAATTGTGCTAAACAATTCACAATCTTCCCTCCCTTCAGCAGTTGCAGAAACACACATTGGTGTTCTGCATGAGTGCTGGGTAGCAAGTCTGCTTTGTGCTCGCAATGGCTCAAGTGGAGGGGAATGCATTGCGCTTAGCGTAACCTTCCTTTTGGCAGTGTAGACAAATGACAAAAATATTGTTTCAAATCGATATTGAAATTTGATATGGTTTGACACCAATATTGATATCACAATATTAATACGATACATTGCACAGCCCTACCTCAAGACCACACAGGCCCATAGAGAATGCAATCGCAACAAACAATACTCCCGCAGTCACAATGAAATTGAAACACAAAAGTGGGAATGCTCTTCACTGACAACATCTTAGCACAGAGTGAAACAGCCACTACGAACATTGTATCTGAGCTCTGTAAGTTTGGTTTAGGTTGCTTGCATCCATCAACAAATGAATACCTATTTTACTGTCTAGTAAGCCTTTGTTGACGTAGCCCCACCTCCTGACCACAGTTGAACTAGAGGGCTGCATGATCGCACCCCTTGTGCTACTGGTTCACCTATGACAGGGATGGGACACTGGAGGCCCGGGGGCCACATGCGGCCCGCCTCCTCACTCAATGCGGCCCATAGATAAAACAGTAGGCCTAATAATAAAAAAAAATGATCATATATTTTTTTAATGACTACTGAATCAATCTGTTGTAATTATACTGTTGGGTAATAGAGTATTAAGTATGGAGTATTCTATTCCTTCCAAACAATATGGGCAGTCAGTCAGCAACCAACTGCACCTCGAACTCTGCGAATTGCAGTCCGATCCGTGGCCATCTGGCCCTTCCATGGTGGCGATGAAAAAACGACGTGGCCCTCCTTACCATAAAGTTGCCCATCCCTGAACTATGACCATGCTGCTAACCCATTGACAGTAAATAGAATGGACGCCAAATCAACGCTATTTGCCATTCAACGCTTTGAAGCCAGATTTGGGAACATTCCAACTTACATTCCACCTTAGCAACGCCAAACGCAGGTGCTGATTGGACAACAACAAGACTTCTAACGGTCAATCAAACCATGTTCTGATGCTCATTGGTCAATTTAACTTTTAATATCTCTCTAAAACAAAACATCACCACAAAAAATCACCACCCTGGTAAGTTGGAGAGCAAGGGGACCTACTAGTTGAGCAAAAAATTATCCCCCTGGAGTGGCATTTAAGGCAGATACAGGGTTTTATGTCTCTCATAGGAATGAATGGGATTTGGCCATTTTTTGGTCTTTTTGGGTCCAACCTTGGCTCCAACTTGGCTTCAACAATGAAATAGAATTTTGGCCTCCATTCTATTTACTCTCAATGTGCTAACCACAGCACCAACATCAATTTCCCTGATGACTTAGCCATCTCCGGATCCAACACAAGGCAGCGGTGAGTCCGCCTCCAGAGAGGTGCGCACGATACAGATTACCTAGTACAAGACAAACACCCTCTCTGTTACTGTCAGACAAATCAAAGAAATAACAGTGACCAGGCCCTGCCGTGGCCAACCGGTAGGGCACTCGTCTGCCATGCGGCCGACCCAAGTTCGATTCCCGGCCCAGGTCATTTGCCGACCCCTCCCCGTCTCTCTCCACATTCGCTTCCTGTCCACCTCTCACACTGTCCTATCATCAATGAAGTCGTAAAAGACACACAAAAAATCTTTAAAAAAAATAAATAAATAACAGTGACCAACAGGGGAGTGGCAAATGGAGGAGCCACTGCCCTGTCCACATGTCATGTGCTGCTTAGGATGACAGGTGACAACATCATTGAAGGTGGTGGATATGGACATCAAGTATTGGCAGAGGACGCGCTCAACTTCTTGGAAAACCGAAAAGCTTTTGGGTGCGAGACCACGCACTGATGAAGGCTTGTTAGCCGAAACGCGTTTGCTTTTTGGACATGGTGGTAATATAAATAAATAATGAGACGCAGTTTGTGAGTGCGGATTTCTTCTTCCTTAAGGTGGCTATGGACAGCCATCATCATCTACAACTTGTTATCAATTTACAATGCTGTGAAGGATATCAGCCATGAGGCCATTTCAGACATCAATGAATAAATAGTGAGACTCCCAGAAGGCATGTTGTTTTATGAGGGAACACACCAAACGCAGCTGCTACCTATTGTAAGACAAGTGATACGGGATCAGCACTTGTCAGCAACCAAGAATCCTTAATTGCTCAAACTGAGGAGTCTCATTGGCTAATTGTGACATGCAGTCCCCCACTGCACTAATTGATGATTACAGCACACGGACAGTTGTTTGCCTCTAACTATACCCATAGTCTAGTATTACACTGTATTGCTCATTATGTGGGTAATTACTTACATGCATGTACTGATCATTATGACATTTGCCTCTTTTGATTATTTTCAGTAGGCCTACTGCTTTGCTTAATCACAATATTGTAATTATTATTGCTTAGGTGTGATAGTGCTGTTGTAATTGTATGGCAAAATAGCCTATTACTCTCAGTCTCTTCCGAAATAAAGGAGCCAGTAGCATAGCAAGCTACACCCTCCCTTCCTGGAAGTTGGGCATGTGAACCTCCAACAAAGCATAGGCCCTCCATGCTCGCTGCAACCCATCCCACGCGGACAGCGCCCTTTTACCTGTTGCGTTAAGGGGAACAGCAGCATCACAGCGGAAGCTGGAGATGGTACCAAGGTCAGGAAATCATCCTCCAGCCCGAGTATGTCCACGAATTTCCAGCTCGACCCCACGCCTAGTTTGCTCAGCATCTGTAAAAATCACATCAATCATGTGGGCCACAATGACGAAAAACGACGGCCTGGTTTCAAGCATCACACGGCCCTTCCTACATCAGCATCTGAAGCGCTGGCCATTGTTATCCATTTGGTTGCATAGCCAAACAATGTGCATTCGTTTATAAACGTGATTAATATCACTACGATCATTCAGAAAAATACACTTCAGTTGTCATACACTTCGTTAGCTGAAAAGAAATCAACACTGATTGCAACTTCATTACTCGTAAAATCGTCTCTGATTTCGTCTACCGTCCTGATTTCAAACCAAGCAGGTGGTCTAGCTGACCGCACCCAGCATCACAAAACAGTTGTGTTCCAGGAATGACTGGCTACCGCCACGTCTCAAGACTCAAATGATCAAGCAACGTCTCTCAGTGACTCAGCATACATACTTTGTTCAGCATCTGCAAGACAGAAGACAAGAGGGAATACATCAGTCTCTCACAGTACAGACATATAATCTTAGAGTCACCGTTTATGGGTCCATGTAAAAGGCCATACCTCGGGATTGATCTCCATTGGTTTCCACTCCATGATAGCAGGTTGTCTGTGCAAGTAGTCGATGCAATCTCAGTTAGTTTCAGCTTACCACAGCCTCACAGACAGAAGTCGACAGCGATACCCATTTAAACGCCTGTTGTAGATTATGTACCAGCGGTCTTATCCATTTCTCCCTCAGAGAGGGGTGCACTTGTAT
The DNA here is from genome assembly GCF_034702125.1 of Engraulis encrasicolus. Lineage (NCBI taxonomy): Eukaryota > Metazoa > Chordata > Actinopteri > Clupeiformes > Engraulidae > Engraulis > Engraulis encrasicolus. The sequence goes on along the minus strand of NW_026945566.1, from coordinate 1,729,274 downwards.
GAAAAATAATACTGTTGTAATCTCATTGCTAAACACAGCTGTACATTTCGAGAAAATAATCTTTACAGTTTTGTACACCGTTTCTAATGTGATTCGCCTTATTGTCACGCATTTTGCGCAAAACATTGGGTTTATTTTTGTTTGACTACCCATTGAAATAATCGCACAGTCCGTAGTCGTATGACTTGCACACATCCATAGCTCGTTCATTACACAGTCTCTGGTAGAATGTGCTAGCAATGTCCTGGAAATTGCAACTGATCTTTAACCAACGCTGGCCGTTTATCAAGATTTGTGGGCTATAATGGAAGAGCATTACGCAGCGTAATACATTTCCAAGCTTCGCATGGAACTCTTCACTGCTGCAAAGTTTTCTGAATATCCTTCACAAGCAGTTGCCTTTGGCTACTACTCAGTTTCCAAAGTGAAAGCTCATCAACACTGCCCTGTCAAATAAACACACGTGGTAATGTTGACAAGAGACACTGTCACAGTGGGATGTGGTTAGGTGGCTGTCCATTAATGTGTGCACGTTACGTTACTCTGGCTTACAACAAAATGATAGGGGAGGGGAGGGCAGGTCTTCACCAAATGAGAATGGGGGAGAGAGGAATGGAGAGAGCATACAAATCCATGTGGAGAAAAAGAAAACCAATGCTCTTTCAATTACCTGAAACACTCTTGTCCCTCAGACACCTTGGTTAGTTGCTCTCCAGAGCACACATGGACTATACAGCACAATGGATCGAGAATAACAAGAATATAAATGAAACAAAAGAAGAATGATCAACAAGGAGCTTTAAACTGGCAGAAATCTAGTCCATTGACAGAAAATGGATTGAGAATAACAAGAATATCAATTAAACAGAAGAAGAATGATCAACACGAAGGAGCTTTAAACTGGCAGAAATCTAGTCCATTGACAGGGAAAAAAAGACATTACACATCATAGGATACTGATCAACTTCTCTGACCTGGGTCTCTCCCTGGATAATCCATGCCAGCACCCCATGTGTTTGTGGAGGGCTCCAGTGCCTTGCCACTGGAGGCAAGCCTTGCTGTCAACTTGTACATCTACTTTGCACTGCTGTTCTGCCTGCTCCTGGTCATCCTGCTCATCCTGGCACTGCTGCTCCATCAGCTCGGAGGCTTGGTGCTGCGAGGAGGGGGTGCTCGCCGTAGGTGAAAGACAGTGGTGTAGTCTACTTTTTAATGGTGGGTATACTGTATATATGAGATTTTTTTGAAGTGGGTATACTGTATATTTTTGTGCTATTCAAAACAATGGATCAATCAATTTTAAGTGGGTATACTGAAAAATCCCTGAAATTTAGAAGTGGGTATACTCCGTATATCCGTGTTCTACGTAGACTACACCACTGGTGAAAGAGAGACGCAGGTGTGAGCAGTGACTGAGACTCCTGGTGACTGTGAGCTCACTCAGGCTTTGGTGCTCGGGTGACAGGATGTGAAGGACGCATCCTTCATTCAGCAGACGCAGACTGGGACGGTGAAAAGGAGCCAGCCAGATACAGCTCAGGAGGATAGGCATGCCACATCAAGACGGTGAACATGAAACTCTGTCAATGTTTTTGGGGCAAAGTGACATTGAAGACAAATATCACATAACAGTGGATGTGACCATATCTGCAGAAGAGCTGACAAGTCTACCAATTATTTATCCTTTTTAGATTCTATCTTTGTGTAAGTTTTTTTGTGCAAATTAATTTGTGGTGAGTTTATGCAATAAAATAAAGAGCAGGACAGCACTCCAAGTTTTGTGATTTAGTGCCCGTCAGACGTTTCGGGCACTAAATCACAAAACTTGGAGTGCTGTCCTGCTCTTTATTTTATTTCATATATTCTCGAGGAATGAGCACTTTGTTGTTGTTCACTTTGTTTGAGTTGAGCGCGTGAGTTTATGCATCATCTTGAATGTCCACACATATGTTCTTCTGTTAACAGTAAAAAAATATATCTGGAACGGTGACAACGAAAATAGTATTGCACATTATTACACATGTCTATTACATATTTGTATTATTGTATTGTTGACTTTGAATGTGTGTTATAAGTAATTCTCTAATGTCAATTCACTACTGTGAACTGCAATGCAATTGTTTTTATTTTATATTATCACCTGCATCTTACACTTATGATCTTTCTCACCTCTAAAATATATGTGGAACTAAAGTCAGTGTGTACTTTATTGTCAACCATAAGCATTACACAGACAATCAAAACTGTGTTGACCACATGAATTGTACAATTTAACTAACTAACATTAATTTAACTAACACACACACACACACACACACACACACACACACACACACACACACACACACACACACACACACACACACACACACAGCCATAGTCATATGGACACACACACACACACACACACACACAGAGGCACACACAGGCACACACAAACAAACAGCCACAGTCATAGATAGACACAACAGGAAGACATGCCAGTGGACAGAAAGGGTTATACAGAACAAGGCATGGTGTGAGTTGTGAAATGTGCAATATGTGGGTTATGTATGGTATGACTTATGTGAAGTGCGAAATGGTGAACGTGGTATGAACATTATGCGTATAAGACATGGATGTTCAGGGAACGGTCATGGAATCTTCCTGAGTGCATTGATTAGCCTGAAAGCTATGTGGGAAGAAGGTGTCTTTGTCTGGTCGTATGGCACTGCATGTGCTGTAGCCAGAATGGTTTGTGTGCAGCATGTGTGATGTCCTCTTTACCTCTCCTTTTAAATCCATCTCTAACAATTATGTTTTTCTCCCATTTGTTAAGCACTTTGAGTTACATGCCGATACAGTGCTATACAAGTACAATTATTATTATTATTACAATTATCATATATTCAGGGAAGCTGACAGGGGGGTAGGAGGCAGAGGGGTCACTTGTCCCGGGCCCAGGGAGAGAGGGGGCCCAGAATTGGATTACATTGTATTGATTGGATTTGGGGCCCTTTTAGATGCTTCTGTCCCGGGCCCAGCCAAAGCTGTCAGCGGCCTTGAATATATTGATAACTTTCTTGGAGCAGAATAAGGGCACAGTGGCTCAATGAGCTATAAGACACCGTACCATTGAGTGAAAGTGAAAGAAGTGAAAGCCCATTGGGAAACTCCAACTCCCATTGTCATTGTGACACAGCACTCCACAGCACACAAGTGAACACTGCACACTGCACACAACGAAATTGCATTTATGCCTCACCCGTGCAAGGGGGCAGCCCTCAGTGGCGCCCCATGGGGAGCGGTGCGGTGGGACGGTACCATGCTCAGGGTACCTCAGTCATGGAGGAGGATGGGGGAGAGCACTGGTTGATTACTCCCCCCACCAACCTGGCGGGTCGGGAGTCGAACCGGCAACCTCTGGGATGCAAGTCTGACGCCCTAACCGCTCACCCATGACTGCCCATTAAGCTGGTGACCTGGGTTTGATTGCGGCCCAAGGTCCTTTGCCTCCTTATCCTCTCTCTCCCACTCATTTCCTGTCACATTCTTTCACTGTCCTGTTCTAAATAAAGGCAAAACGCCTGAAACACACCTTTTAAAAAGTAAAATGGATGACTCAAGTGATCAGGTGATTAACTGCCGTGCCGGAGAGAGAGAGTGATGGGGAGGATGCTCTTCATTGCACCCCTGTAGACAGCAGAAGTAGGGAGCTCACCCTGTGCAGAAAGTGATGCATATTTCTACTTTCTTTTGATCAGGGAGCAGTATTGGTGGTACACGTCATAGGTCAACTGTGACATTACATTACATTACATTACACTTAGCTTTCATGCTTTCATTTATTCAAAGCGACTTACAACTATTATTTTTCAGGGTATTGGTTACAGTCCCTGGAGCAATGTGGGGTTAGGTGCCTTGCTCAAGGGCACTTCAGCCATGGATGGAGATGTAGGGAGAGGTCAGGGGAGATTCAAACCGGCAACCCTAGATTGAAAGACCAACTCTCTAACCACTAGGCCACAGCTGCCCACCCTGCATATGCACCCTGAGGAGCATAATGCTTTTCACTGACTACATAGCCACCAGTGTTAATTTTGTCAGCTTTTTTTTATTTAGTCGTAGTCTTAGTCACAATGACGAAAATCAATTTTAGTCTTAGTCATATTTTAGTCATTGCCTTCCCAATTTAGTCTTAGTCTTAGTCTAAATGACGAAAATCAATTTTAGTCTTAGTCAATTTTTAGTCATTTTAGTCAACACTGTACATTACAGAACTTCTCCACACACTTTTAACATATATCATTGACTGTAGAGAATAAACCTTCTCCGCACACTGCTTCTCTTTTTAACATATATCACACTGTACAGAATAAAACTTCTTCACACACTGGTTCTCTTTTTCTCTATTTTATTTAACACCAGTGTTAATTTCGTCAGCTTTTTAAACATTTAGTCTTAGTCTTAGTCACAATGACGAAAATCAATTTTAGTCTTAGTCATATTTTAGTCATTGCCTTCCCAATTTAGTCTTAGTCTTAGTCTAAATGACGAAAATCAAAAAAGGGCATTGACGAAATATTTTAGTCATAGTCATGGTTGACGAAATTAACACTGATAGCCACCTGTGATTGATGTATTCCTGGGAAGGGATATGTGCTCTGTATTAGTTTTTTGTAAAAATCCACTGTCATTTATTTTGATTGGGTGATGTTAAGATGTGGGATGTTCCTTTCACAACCGTTGATGAGTGGATGTAGGCTACCTCCTCTATGCTGAATCATCTTTGTCTCTGACAACTAACTGGCCCACAAATGCAAAGGGGAAGTGTTGCCCCACCGGGACGTAGATCCACATGTTCTGGAGTACCAAACCAGGGTCACAGGGGGTCCATCGCATGGAATTGTGGCTCACATCCAATGGTTGTGCCTCAAATGTCACTGCTGAATTTGTAGCAAATTTTTTTTTTAGAATATTTTGAAATACTGAAAAAAGAAAATCATAGCCTATGACTGTGCAAACCATATTTAGTAAACTGACTGACTGAGAGTGCAGAGGTGGTGTAAATATTCAGTCAGCTTTTTTCCCCACATAAAATGTAGCCTACATCATGACATCTAGATCTAGGCATCTTTTTTGTAAAACAAAGGTTTTTAAAATCACATTATGGTTATTTTATCTTAAAACACTTGAGTTATAAAAAAAGTTACCAGATCAGGACACACATTGTAAGCCTACCTACCCACATAGGCCTACCCTTATTTATCTGTGTAGTAGGCAGTAGTAGTAGTAGTAGTAGTAGTAATAATAATAATAATAATAATAATAATAATAATAATAATAATAATAATGATAATAATAACAATGTTATCATTAGCCTACAGGAAGAAAAAGGAGAAAAAGAATAGTAGGCCTAGGCTAAATGAATGATTTCTATCTCAAAAGTCAACACTAAGTATAGGCTATGAGAACGCGCATGACTTTTGTCGGACTTGTTTTATGTTACTGTACATTTTAGCAGCTACGGTAATATGAGACGCTTGGAGAAAACACGGAAGTAAAAAAACTACACTGCCCATGAGATCTCAATGAACACAGTTTTCATTGGGGTGTGGTTCCACACACGGCTCAGCCCAGTAAAGTTTTATCCCTCTGACTTTATCTCGCCCTACTCATCCGCGCAGCGATTCTGCATACAACTAGCGAACTGCCCTCCTGGTAAGGCGAGTGTCCAGTTGGCACATCACTTTTTTAACTTTTTATTCCTGATAACAAAGGTAGACTTAAGTGTTAGTAACAACAGGTAAGCAACGGAGTTACCTGTAGGACGATGTAGGTTTGCGGCAGGTTGCATGTTTCCAAGCGAATGTTGGCTACAACTTCTGTGCGCGATGCTGTAGAAATGCTTTTCTACTACTGTATTGTGATGTACTTACATTCATTGTTTCACTCATTTTTTATCTTTATAACTTATATATATTTTTCCTAATGTGGTGACATTTTCTGTGTTCTTCTAGCTCCTAAGTTAACAAAAGAAATACTACAATGGTGAGTATATTTTTTTGCAATTTATTAGGCCTATTTAACCAAATTTTGGTTGATTAAGTTTTGTGCCCTAAGGAAAGTTTCCAAGAGTATATTCAAGCATAGGCTATTCAAACTACTATGCTAGTATCCAGGCAACACCCACTATGGTCCTCATCAAATAATCATTGAGCCACACATTAGAATACTCCACTATGTATGGTGTGTGTTTAATAATGAATAACCTCGGCTAGGAACTGGAAAGATGTCATCTCTGCACCATTTCAGGACTCTGGAGTTTTAACACTTTGTGAGTGTTATGTAATGACTAACTTTTCCATACAGAAAACAGATGTTTCCAGTTTGGTAGACGAGTAAGCCTAATGAACAGTATTGTTACAGTTTATTTGCGAAGCCGTGAAAGACCATACATAGTTGTGCATTTGAAATGGCCAGATGGTCAAAGTATCGGCTAACAGTTTAGTTTTGTCCGCCCTAGTTTAAAGGATTGTGCATTTTTGCCATGATTTCTATCCAGGCCTCAGACTTGTGAGCCGATGAGTCATATGTGTGGGCAGCCAGCCTGGTGGGGCGGGCCCTTCGATTTCCTCTTTTTCTCTTTCTCTGCCGGGCTGTACTCCTTTACTCCTACTCGCTACCGTCACCATGATTTAGGTTACTACCTGGCCTATACCGACATGTTTTCTGTCTCTAAGTACCTTTATTGCCCTGTTAGTAACCTTTCAGTTGTTCCAACGGTAAAGCCAGGCAGGCAGTTTTGTTGGTAAGGGGAATTCTCTATTCCCAAGCCCTTTTCCCTGTTGCTGCAGTTACATGGGTGGGGCTCAGTGGGATGAGAGTAGTGGGTAAATAAACTCTCGACAAACATTGATAACAGCTGTCATCTTGCACAAGGACACCTAATTTTGGCCCTTTGTTTAAGTGCATGCACGGCTGCGAAGTTGTCCTATAATTACACCCCTACACACACGCCATCGTTTTTTTAAAATACGATTCCAATGAAGAGAATCAAGGACACAGATACACAGATGAGATTAATCTGAAAATGTGTTGCCAAAGCTGCCACATAGCTTGCACGAAAGGAAAGATTGTGTAGATAAAGTGAAGCCAGCCAGATTCAGGATAAGTTTGGTATTCTGTTTTGTGTGTGTGTGTGTGTGTGTGTGTGTGTGTGTGTGTGTGTGTGTGTGTGTGTGTGTGTGTGTGTGTGTGTGTGTTGTTCATCCATGCATGTGTGTGGTCCTAACAGTTACATTAACTCCTGTACACAATACATTTAGCTTTTGAATCTAAGGCCTCTTGGCAAAAGTGTGCTATTTTCAGTAGAAATATTCAAAAGGGATGCGTGTTGCACTCAGACTGTTTTTGTGGCTGTTCTCCTCAGTTAGATCATTGATACTGAATAGGGAGTTAGACTAATTCTGTGTCTTAGATGGCGCCCTTGTGCACCTCGGCCACTATGTTTCAGTGCGTAACCAGTACGCCATACACACTGAAACATAGTGCCTGAAGTGCGTAACCAGTACGCCATACACACTGAAACATAGTGCCTGAAGTGCATAACTAGTACGCCATACACACTGAAACATAGTGCCTGAAGTGCGTAACTAGTACGCCAGACGCACTGAAACATAGTGCCTGAAGTGCATAACCAGTACGCCATACACACTGAAACATAGTGCATGAAGTGCATAAGTGTACCATCTGAGACACCGCAGTAGAGAATGAATTGCATGGGACTGAGTCTATAGTTCAGGGGTGGGGAACCTATGTTTCGAGGGCCGTTTGCGGCCCTTGAGGCCGTTTTATCCGGCCCCCGATATAGTTTTAGTGTTATGCAGCTTCACGTGAAATATGACATATTTTGTAAGGGAAATTTAGAAAAATACATTTGCAATACAATTAAGTTCTATTCAGGGGACCTAGAGAAGGTGTGTTCTGTTTTAAAGCTAGCTGCCTTCAATATAGGCCTAACGAGCAGGAAGAAATCCTGGTTTGTGTTCGTAATACGGCCCTCAGAGGACTTTTACGGCCCTCGGATGAATTTCAAGTGGCCCCTTGAATGAAAAAGGTTCCCCACCCCAGCTATAGTTCATACAGAATATTGTATATTGTTCAAAGATCTGGAACCTCTATGCACAGCCAGGTTCCAGGTGCTGGTGAAGTGCAGTCATCAGTAATCCATAGTAAAGAAGAAGGATCACCGCACACTGGTGGACTTAGTTTTGCTGTTTTTTATTTAGGTGAACAACACGATTCGCATTGCGCTTCGTCTGGTTCACCCAACGAAGCGCAATGCGAAACGCGTTGTTCACCTAAATAAAAAACAGCAAAACTAAGTCCACCAGTGTGCGGTGATCCTTCTTCTTTACTATGGATTGTATATTGTTGTAGCACATGTGTCCATAGCTGTAGCAGCTCCATGACTCAACCGTGTGCATGGTTTTGCGGTGTCCCAAGAGGGGGAACTTATGCATGCAACACCAGTGTGGTTGGAAGCAAACCCACGGGGAAGACAGACAAGCCTAGTGTAGGTGTGAGTCATAATACTTCGCTACTGCAGTGAACACAACTTGTAAGTTACATCCCGAGAACCAACTGTGTTCCACAGCAAACTGTAGATTGCCATCATGTGTCCAGCAGCCGGCCATTTAGTCTGATTATCATAGATTGGATTTGGAGCCAACATGGCAGGGATGGTCGTGGAGATGAGTAACCTGTTTTGTGTTGTCGTCGGCGAGTCATTCCACACACCTCTTTGCAGCGGGGTCGTGTAATTGAGACAGTGTCAGCAGCCTTGTCTGGAAGTTAATTTGGTAGCACATGATGAGGAGTCAGGGAGGGAGGGAGTCAGGAAGAGATGGTTGGTTGGCTGGTTGGCATTCCTCTGGAATACAGGGTCTCTGTTGTTTGGAAAAACATTTTGGACACTTCTTCTCCGAGGTCCCACCCAGATGATGACCCATAATGCCATGCGGTGGTGGTGATGCAGCTCATTCTGAAAGACCATTGTTGTGGATGACCTCCCTGAAAATAGACATAGGGCCCAGGGCTTGACACTGACACCTTCCAACCAGCCAAATGCTGATAAAATTTGGCTGTGGCTAGTAATACTTTCAGTGTCACTAGCCAATTTGGCTGGCAGCTTATTCCTTGGTATGACATACGTATCATAGTAGCCTACATTCTGTTGGTCACCCCTATTCTATCAATTATTTGTATTTAAGTTCAAGAAGAAGGTCAATAACTCAGTTTCTATTTGCTTGATATACTTCCATGTAGAAAGTTATACACTGATCTTGCTTTAGCACCTCATCTTCTGAGGTTAGACGTACACAATCATGATAAAGAAAAAAAAACAATATAAAATCTGTGGCTAGTGGAATACCTGAATGGCTAGTGACTCGGGAAAACCAATTGCCACAGTGGCCAGTGGGTGGAAATGTTAATGTCAAGCCCTGATAAGGCCAATGAGTATTCTATGCACACAGTAGCATTCGCTGGTGCTTTTTATTTAGTTCAATTAGCATGTGTGGTGTCACTGTAATCGGTGACTTTATTACCTAGGTCTTTCTCTGGTCAGATGTTTACCGCTTTAATTGCTTTTTTTTCTGGGGTGAAGACTTCATTCATTGATTTGGATGCATCAGTGGGACCTTCTGTGTTAAGTGGCAATCCTTAGAGATTACTTCTTACATTCTTTTCTACCTGTCCTCTTTAGTGTGTGTGATGTAGCCTCTTACTGCAGCAGGGGTCGCCGGCGACCCTATTCACTTGCTGAAAATGCTTAACTACATCATAACAACATTGCTGTGACATTACAGAGAGCCATAGTGCTGTGCTAAGGGGTTAATATATGCATTATTACATGAATAGGAATGCCATACATACAGTATTATAACTGGCATACAGTATGTCTAAATGTCAGAAAGACTTGGTTATAGATTGATTTGGTTATTGATTTGATTCTAGATTTTATTATTATACTTATTGAGATACTTACACGCACGGGCATGTGTGTGTGCATGTGTGTGTGTGCATGTGCATGTACAGCCTTTTTGGCCTCTGTGTTCGCTCCATCCCAGGGAAGCAGGGCAGCGTACACTAGTACTGTACGCTTGGAATAGCCAGTGGACTTGAGTCCGGTCCAGTTTGTTTCGGACTCGATAACCATGTAGTGTGATCACGGACGTTCCTGATCTAAACCTTCTTTCAGTCAAATATTTAGTTAATAAAGCAGTCTGTGGTTGTGTCATTGCAAAATTTGCTCATGGAAAGATTCTTCAGTACAGCAAATCAACTGTGCCTTGGTGCCAATTCATTGCTTGAAGAAGGTCTGTAGACCGAAACGTTGCATTAAACCATGCAAATGTGAACAGTGTAACGTTGGTGACCTAGGGGTTCCACTCCTATCATGCACCTGACCAAGGAGGTGTGCAAGAATTCTTCACTTACTAAATTATACTAGTGTACAACGTGTACAGTGTAAATGCAGACCAGGCAACAGAGACATCCGTACATCGGATGACGCATCCAAGGGACTCTTTTGAAAAATGGCTTTATTATAACGCCTAAATCATTATTGATTCATTAAAACACTCCAACATGTTTCGGCCATAGAGCATGGCCTTCATCAGGTCAGAATCAATCAAGGGAGCATCCAATGGTACAACCAGAGATTCTTTAGTATATAGAGATATGCCAACATAATAGGTTTCTATGGGCACTAACGTGACCAGGTTCCGGTCTGCCTAAAGGGGCGTGTCATAATGCTCCTACAATGAATAGAACAGTCCTTAGGTCTGCCTAGGTCTGCCTAAGGGGGGCCATAATAGAACCAGGAAACAATGGGCCAATGGAACCTCTCTCTCTCTACTCTCTCTGGTACAACTGCACTTCACTATGGGATGAGCGAGACTCAGTTAGTGTGTGTGCACTTGAAATGTGTGTCTTTTGGGGGCCTGTAAACCGGGCAGGTACTTAGTTAATGAGTTACGGTTGAAACAATGGTCCTTGTGATTCCTCTGAAGATCTAACCCATCGAGTCTCCTCCACACTCACCGGGTGCCGCTTTAAGCTAATGAGAAACCAGAGCTACTGTATCTGTAAAATCAATGCCATTGATCTTTTTCATCCTCAGAGATTATTTGACATATTCCCTTCTAGATGTCCTCATGAGTGTGTGTGTGACTGTGTAATTGTGTGTGTGTGTGTGTGTGTGTGTGTGTGTGTGTGTGTGTGTGTGTGTGTGTGTGTGTGTGTGTGTGCGCGTGTGCGGGCGCGCATGTGGGTGTGCGGGTGTGTATGTTTGTCTTAATGGCCAGCAGACTCAGAGTCATACAGAGACTATTTGGGCGTGCTCATGCTATGTAATTTATACCATATCCAAATATACTTGATCCGTAAAGCCTGGTTCGCTTGAGGAGTGTAATTGCTTCATTGTGTTAAGAGGAGGGAACTGAGGTTCTGGTTTGTTGTGTTATTGTGTCCAACTCCAGTTCAGTTATGTATATAGTGTGATGGAAAATGTGTCCTTGCACAGTTAGGACTTCCATGCCACTCTCTTCGCTTTGAAACAATGGTTAGTGAACATCTTACCCATTGTGTCTCCTGTACACTCAGGATTGTAGCTTTAAGCTAATGACAAACCAGTGTGTATCTGTGCATCAATGTTATTGATTTTCTTTGCACATGTTGGCCCACTAAACAAACACACACATGTGCAATGACACCAACTTGTTACCACACTTCATTTGCTAAACCAAGATGCTATCAACCTCAAAAGATATTAAAGTCATTTGTTTCCATAGCAACTGATTAGGTTGTTCGGTGATGGTGTCATAAAACCAGCCAGATATGTGGTAGAGCTTATGTTTGTTCCTCCACAGCGGTGCATATATTTGTCTTGACATCACCATAAATTATAGATTGGGAAGCAGATTGCGATTCTGAGGAAACCGCCATAAACCAAGGGTTCCTTCCTGTTCATGGCCAACTGATTTCTCAGATCCGTCAATCGTCAGTGCAAACTACAATAGCTCAAGCGTTTAACCGTTTTTATCTTTCATTCACAGTTGTAATTCAACAGTATAAGTGTTAAAAGGGAGCGATTTCTGTGTTCGGTTACTGGAGCTGGTGTATTGTTACTGTCCCTTTAAGTGAAGGTCCTCCCAGCAATTCAGACTTTCCAAGTGGAAAAAAACTGCCTTGGAAAAAAGTAGATTTCCTACCAGGTTAAGTTGGGCAGTGTTTATATGCGGCAGTCTGCCTCAGTGGTTTAGCTCTGCTGTGTTTCCATTTAACCCTCTCCGAACATGCAGAAACTCACACAAGTCTGTGTGACATCTGTAATGTGTCCTGCCACTGGAATAGGGGTTTTTAAGCGGTGCATTGTTCATTTTTATTACAGTGTGTAACAACACAAAAAAACGCTAGCATGTCCACAATCCACAAACACCCCGTCCCACAGCATACACAAAGTCCATACTATATATGCAGTACAAGAGTGGCCAAGAGTGCTTACTTCATTTCATCTGTGCTCACTGGGTTTAACTGAATGTACTTGCCTGTGTTTCCCATAGGCTGGAAGAGGCTCGGTAAAACCCTTCGGTGGCTTCAACGCCAGTGACGACGCTGCGGCCCTCAATAAAGCCATGAAGGGTTTAGGTGAGCAAGCTGAATGAAAGATCTGACCCCTGCAATAGGAGCTAACCGGTCTACCAGATGTTTTGTTATAGTATACATTCTATGTAAAAGAACATTTTGTTCTTGCAGTAAACATTACTGCGTTTCATTCTGGCTGTTTGGGAGTCGCCTCTTGGCATTTAGAAAATGGCTGTTGTTGCGTGATGTAGTGTCATGAAATTTGGCTGACAGCATCATGTGATATATTGTGTGTGGCCTGATCCGTGATTCATCATCCCCTGCCATTGATTACCTGACCAGACAATAACATGCCAGCCAGTGAGTCAGGATTGTTCAGTTTAATAAGTAGGTGACTACAAAAATATCGATCACAAGGTTAATGTGGTTATACTAAGTGGGAAATGGGACGAGACGTCAACCGCATGAGGAAATGTAAACATCTCATGGGTGTAAATGAGGTGGTTTCGGAAACTCAGAGCATGCATAGAAACTTAGGAAATGCCAGAGGATGAACATCATCCTGTAGTGGAAAGGTATGTGTCAAAATGTCTTCAGAAGGAAGCCCATGCTTCAGTGCCCCAGCTGTATTTAACGTAAAGTGAAGTGGGAGAAACTATGCATTACACAAGCACACAGCTTGAGGTGTCATGTTACCTCTAAACAGACAAACAAAAGGTTGGTGAATACTAGTGCCCCCTTCTCAGCATTCCGGGGACAACTTTCACTTTCTGTGATGTTGACAGAAGATATGCTTGTCAGGACATGTCTTGTTTTTAAAAAAGGGTTGTAAAAGTAAGATGTCTTTATTTCTGTGAACTACGGTTACAGTTGACAGGCAGACTACTTTATAAGTATGATAAAAATATGTCATCTGATTGAAAAAGTATTAGCCATGTATCAATCAGAGATGACAATCAGATAAATCAGAGAAATGACAAAAGATATACCGGTAGATACAATATACTGCTGATACAGTAGGGTGCTGTCTGAAAGCTTCTTCAGGCTACCTTATTGCTAGCTTTTTGTTGGGAATGACAGAGATATTATCAGTTACCATGAATTGCAGGCTAAATATCACTATCAGCATGATCACAGAGAGGAAATCCTGTTTCCATGTAATGTATCAACATGTCGTGTCTCACCAGGCACACAATCATTCACCCAAAAGTCTCTGATTATGTTACCATTTTTTGGGCCAGTGGCATCAGTGGATTAAAAATATTTTTTTTGTGTAATAGGTTTTGCTGTTTTTCATTCCTGTTTTTTTTGTTTTTTTATCAGGCACTGACGAAGACACCATTCTTCAGCTTCTGACCGCTCGCAGTAACAACCAACGGCAGGAGATTAAAGCCACCTATAAGACTTTATTTGGCAAGGTAATCTGATGCTGAATACACTGAATCGTTCAGAATCAGCTGAGCGGTTTAAACAACTCTGGCCTTACACTTTATTCAACTAGTCATTACCAAACTGTGAAAAAACTTAACAGGCAAACTCAGAGGCATAAATCTGAGCTAATATAAATATTGAGTTTCCATATCTATGAAATTCTGCATTGTGGTGCGCTGTGGAGTAGTGCGTTTAGCCCCCATTTGCATGTTTGCATGCCCATGAGTGCCCAGTGTAACGGAGGCTTACTAGCACAGAGTTGGCATGGAACGTTGGTAAACCTCCCTCCGATAGCCTTATATAGTCTCGTGCCGTTGGGCCGAGAGACTAGTCTCTTGGCCCAGCGGTATCGTACTGTGTCTCCCATTGCCGGAACATTGTAGTTGACGAGATCGCACGTTCGATCCCCGAGGGGGGTGAACAGGTGCAAGATGACCTCCGTCACACCAGGTTCCAGTACAGCCTGCGTAATTTACCAACCCATCCCCATCTCTATCTCCTAACTTCTTTCTCGTCTCCCTTCACTATACTTTCTGAAATTAAAGCACAAGAACCCGATAAAATTATCTAAAACAAAATTTGCCTTGTAATATCTATATACAATGTAGTAGTAACATCCCTGATGAATATACAGTAGTCATTGATTCTAACACGCTGACTGATTGGTTCCCCAATAACAGTAGTCCTCCCTGCTTGTGTAAGCTGTTTCAACTTGTACATATGAAGCTCTTGATTCATGTAAAAGTTTGCTCAGTGCAATCATTTACAAAACTGTAGAAATGGGCCCTGCAATAGTTGTGCTGGTTATGAAGCCTTGCTATTGTTAAGAAAAATGTAGGAATTGTATGTATCTCCTTTGAAACTCTTTGACAACACCTGTGCAAAGTTGTACCACCACAGCATTTTGTTGGTAGTAAATGAGTATAGGGACCACATACCAGGTCTGGTGCAGCAGTCCCTCTGAGGGTGAAGTACAGTCATTACAGGGGCTCCCAGCATCGATTTGGGCAGCACAGAAAAAGAGACAGTATCCCTTGGCATTTGGGTTTATCTGGAAATGTATGTTGGATGGATGTTTTTTTTGAGTTGGTGCATGTTCATACCAGAGACAAATAAAAGGGAAATAATAAATCCCTTTTGTGATTAAGAATAGCCTAAATAACCTTATCTGAGTGGCCGGAACAACTTTTTGCCTCATGAAAACATCTCTCTTTAAAACATAGGATCATAGATAGGATTTCATTTTCTGACTTTCACCTCTACAAATAAAAAAAGAGCATGTAACAATCTGAAGTTCACACCAACTGGTTCCCCTTAAAGTTACTTTGTAACTGTTTTTATAATCGCAAGTTCCTTATAACAGATACTGTATAATACATTTATATTATCATAACTTTCTAAAGAGCCATAAATGTCCAGCATGGTCTTCTACTTTGATTTCATGTCTTCTTCCTCTTTTCACATGGAGGGCAAAAGATATGACTCAGTTTCCTTCTCCAAAAGCGTCCGTCCTCTTGTTGATAAACAGTTATGTCTTCCAACTCCCAGTTCCTTCTTTCCATTTCCACTCTCACTCCATCATCCGTAACTACAGGCAGGCAGACCCTAGAGCAATGGTTCTCAACTGGAACAGTCTTGGGACCCACCATTTTCGAATCTCATTTGGTCGTGACCCAATTTTTTTTAGCGACACTCGAATGACTGGTTGCACGCTACTATCTCGCATAAACATTCTGATTTTATCTATGACGCCAGATGACACAAGTTCAATCGCCTATCAAAATAAAAGTTGTAAATTGTTGCAGGAAAAGTTTTTTTTTTTTTTGTTTTTTTTTTAGCGAATCAATGAATTACGATTTTTTTTTTTACACCACGGCTCCGTGACCCACACATGACCCCTCCGCGACCCACTTTTGGGTCGTGACCCACCAGTTGAGAAACACTGCCCTAGTGTATGCCTGATATCAATGAGAAAACAGTACCTTTCTGCGCATACACATCAGATTATAATTAGATTTCTGTAAACACAGACTGCCTGTCAGGAAGTGTAACTAGCCAGATCCCTCAGACGCTGTACCTCAGTGGAGTTAAACAGCATCTAAACTAGCCCTTTTTAGGTCTAGTGGTTGAGCCAATAACGAGGGGATGCTTTACAAGTTCAGTTGGTAAGAGCGAGTTAGCCACAGACAATAAATCATGCTCAATTCCCATTCTCTCGCTTCCATCATGACCTCTCCCGCATGCTGTACTGTACTACATAACAGTGAACAAGCTTTACATTCCTGTGGTCTGTGGATTCCCCGTGCTATGGGCCGCTGGGCTGGCTGACTGGCTGACTGGCTCTATGTGAAAGTGGGCTGGAGACTTGAGCTCTTGTGGGTCTGTAATACTAATGTGAATCTCGTATCCCTCAGGACTTGGTGGATGATCTGAAGTCGGAGCTGGGAGGAAAGTTTGAGACCCTCATTGTGGCTTTAATGACTCCTCCCATTGCCTATGATGTGGAGCTGGTCAGGAATGCCATTAAGGTACACAAACAATTATATATTGTATTGTACTGTGTATATACAGCAAGCAAGACCCTTAGAAACATCAGTTTGTAATGCCAATAGAATTCATCTTGAGATGACATAAGCCAATAAATTGTTTTATTAGTCTTTGCCTTAGTCTTAGTCTTTATAAATCTTAGTTTAATTGTAACACAAAAACATAGTTTTAGCCATTATGAGAGAGGAACACAATACTGCCTGTCCGTTGTTCTTGAAATATAGTTTATTAATATTTAATATTTAATATTTAATATTTTTATTTATAATATAGTTTATTCATATTAAAATATACGCAGACACATGCACGCACCCACACAAAACACATCCGTTTCATACATAGTACAAAGTGTGGACACACATGCAAAGACAGACTTGGACAGGAGAGATTGGAAGGTGATGAGTCTTACGTCTGTGTCTCTGTCTTTACCATGCCCTAGGGAGCAGGCACTGATGAGAAAGTGCTGGTCGAGGTGCTGTCCTCAAGAACCCCACAGCAAGTCCGCCAGATTATCGCTGGTTACAAACAAGGTAATGGCAAGGTGCCCTTGTTCAACAAACTTAATTTATTAGGAGCAACTTTTCAATCATAGATCTTCTTCAGGCATCAGGCCAAGATGCCTGAAGAAAATCTATGATCGAAACGTTGCTCCTAATAAATTAAGTCTTTTGCAAGCAGTGTGCAGATCCTTTCACGGTCCTACATGTGACAGTTTTTTGATTTGGCACCAGCTGATGCTTTTTTGCTGGATGTGAGTACTTTCCACTACGCCCTTGTTCAACAAACCCACATGAATATGATGAATAAGACTTGATCCAAGTGAATATCCCGTATGCAAAAAAGGGCAGAATGACATATTCATCTCTGTGTTGAATGAAATCATCAAATCTGTCTGTATCAGTCACAGTGTTGCAGACATAATGCCCTGTGTAGCTATTACTGAGGCCTGCCCTTGTATCTGACAAACAATCAGTCTGTCTTCAAATCAGATAGTAATGTCATGTAATTCTCAATGACATTTGCTTCTGCTGTCCTCTTTGTTCCAAAAGTACTGTATGCTCTGCAGGCCTTAAGTACATGTATGAATATGTAGACATTAAGAAATGCTTCACTTCTAAAATGCTGGCGTTGTGGTGTTTTTTTTGCATTCACACGTATTGTCCTTGTAGTTTCAAAAGTACTGAATGAACTGTCCAGATGAATATGTGTCTTCATCTCTAAAGGTCGGCATTGTGCTACTGTATTTCCCCAGAGTATGACGATGACCTGGAGGAAGATGTCACCGGGGACACCAGCGGCCACTTCAAGAGGATGCTGGTGATTCTGCTCCAGGTGAGGGTTTACTAGTGGTGTCAACAATGATCCGGCGATCCAATCGAATGCGGGGCATGGACGATCCAGAATCGATCCGGCAAGTTCCATAATCGATCCGGCAATTTTTTTTCAATTACTTCCATGGATATTTCGGGAGCAAATGAATGTTAAATTAAATAAAAGCACTTCAAAACAGACTGATACATACTGATACAGACGGATACATAAAATAGCCAATGAATTGTTGCTCAGTGTCTGACTACTTGTATTGCCTCATCATGACTGATTAAACATTTTCTTTGCTTTCAGTAGAAATGTAATGCATTGCAAAGCATTGTAGAATTGAATCGGATCGGATAGAATCTCATCGAATCGCTACCTCCCGAATCGTGATCGGATCAGATCCTGAGGGCAGTGCCAATCCACACCACTAGGGTTTACTTATCCTCGCGACATCCTATGTACTCCACCCAAAGATTTTGGCTCCGCACACCGTCTGGCAAAAGCCTTCAGCTCGGTTCTCTCAGTGTTTAGCCAATCAGCAAACAGTTGAGAGTGATGATGCGGAACTCACCCGCGAGCTCCGTTAGTGATTGGTTAAGGTAACTATATTCACACTTTGTTTTTTGTTATTTGTTTGCTTTTGCAACGCTATATCGTAACAGGCATGCTAATAAAGCACTATATGGGTTTTAATTTGAGTTTGGTGCTCCAATTAATTTAAATGATAGAGTAAGATCAGACCATCTCCCATTGTCCACGGAGACGGATTCCTCATGGCTTTTGCCAGACTGATTGACGGAGTCAACAGTCGACTTTTCGCCCAGGCTAAGGTTTACTCACTGCAGAGATACAAACCTGCCGAATGCATTTCATGAAACCAGAGTTGCTAACTACGTTAGCTACTTTGTTGTTTTGCAATGCAATTTCCCATTGACGACTACCCAAGTTACTAACTGGCTAACAACTATGTTTTTTGAGAAATGCACCCCTGAGCACTCTGCCGCTTTCAGATGGTGGTGATACCGAAGATGTTTAATTCTACCTCTTCTTCTTCACTTGTCTCTGATGATACTGTTGTCTACAATGACACTCAACAACTTCTGTGTTCACAGGCCAGCAGACAACAGGGAGTGCAGGAGGGCACCATTGACAGCGATGCTCAGGTCAGCTGTATTTTTTATTTACCCCTTGTTTAAAGGATCAGCGTAAACAGTGTCAAACAGTCTTTAATCTCTTCTTTGGTTTACGTTAGTCAAGATTGAACACTGCCCTTGTGCGATTGCCACATCACTATCTCCTTTTATTTGCATGTTTATTTGAATGTAGTTAAATGTGGACATCTGTGTCCCTCCCCCCTCTATGTGTGTGTGGTATAGACCTTGTTCGCTGCAGGAGAGCAGAAGTATGGCACCGATGAGGAGCAGTTCATTTCCATCCTGGGCAACCGGAGCGATGCTCACCTGCGCAGAGGTGGGGCCATAGCAGGGCCGCTGACAGGTTTGGCTGGGCCCGGGACAAAAAAAATTAAATGGGCCCCCCTTCCTCCTTCAACCCCCCCCTCACCAAAAAAAAAAAACCCAACCACCAAACGACCATTTTTTTTCAAGAGAGACCAGGTGGCCAGACTACATTGGTATCAAAGTAGCCTCACAAATCAATGAGGCATACAATAACTCCATAGTAAATGATCTATCCATCCAATTATCCATGCATTTTTGCCAACATTTATTTAGAAATGAAACAAAGTAAATAGGATTCACATCATTAATAACACAAGTGTACATGTAATTTACCTTAGCAATTTGAGGGCTTGCACATCAAAACGTGCCTGACTGAATCAGCTCTAGTTTGCTAAACTGACTTCAAGTGACGTGTGATGACAGTGAACAAGTAAGCAGCACACCAAGACGTCAGTCTTCCCACACCAGGAATAGCCAAACACAGGAACAAGTCAAGTTGCAGAAATGTATATGCAAAACGGATGTACACTGTTTCTCCCCACAAAGTTAACAGGTTGATAAAGTGTTAGCATTTCCGCTAAGCGGGATTTATACGCGCTAAGCGAAATAGCGTTGCATAATAGCGCAGTTTTAAAAGTTCTCCCTTGCCCTCTCCTTGCGCGCGACGCAACTTCTCATCATGTTACGATTGGGGCTAATGTACATATTCCTAGCTAAGGTCACAGATGGTCAGATTTGAAAAACAATTTTACTAAGCTGTGGTTATAAAATGATGCTACTGTGTGACTGATCATGTTTTAAACATGAATGCTGCAGTGCGTGTCTGTTTATGAAGGGAAACTTTTGCTTTGTTAGAGTTCTCTGCTATTGTTAGTACCTGCATCATCTGAAGAACTTTTTACTGAAATCCTGGGGCTTCTGGTGTCTTCATCTATTTTTCTCCTATCCTTCATTTTCTGCCCTCCTGGTTTGAACGACTGCTTCTTCAGACACCTTGGCAAATTGGCACGCACGAGCCGCGTTAAGTTGAAGCCGTTTTTTTCTTTCTCGTAATGACCGACCAAACCATTTGTGCACTGGGGGTGGGGGAGGTGGGGGTTCTTGATCCTTTTTAAGGACAGGAAAGGCAAAATATCTGCATCATTTATTTAATGTAAATATAGCGCAATCTCCCTCTCTGAAAAAACATCTTATTTTGAAATTAATTAGAACCATTAATCACAAACTTAATGAGGGCCCAGTTCTGGGCCCCCCTATCCCAGGGCCCGGGACAAAAAGCCCTTTTGTCCCCCCCTGTCGCCGGGGCTGGTCCATACTCACTCACCACCACACACACCAACGTCAGCTAGTGCATCACTAGTCATTCCACGCAGGCAAACACATTAACTAGAAAGTCAAAGAATGCGCGCACATCAGTGGCACAGGTGTTGGACAAAACGTAAGATAACTGAAAAGAAAATGAAGGTCCGCAACAGTGTTAAATGCTCCCAAATATTTAATGGCACAATGTTTCGGAATAACCGTCCTTCATCCACTGTGATGCACTGTGATGAAGGATGGTTAGTCCGAAACGTCGTGCCATTAAATATTTGGGAGCATTTAACAGTGTTGCGGACCTTTCTTTTCTTTTCAAACATATTAACTAGGCCTGTCGAACGATTAACTTTTTTGATCATGATTAGTCCCGGAAATTCCATAGTTAACTGTGATTAACCATGACTTTTGTTCCATGTTTAATTTTTTTTATTGTTTTGAATTTCAAGACCCAAGTTTAACCCATACGCTGGATGCAGTTTAATGCAATGAACAAAGCCTAATGCGAGATGAATGTCTAAGAATGTCTAATACAATTTATTGAACATTGTTATGTGCTTCAGAGGCTGTATTACGAGATATTTTGTTTTTTATAGGCTGGCTTAGTTTAACAGGGAATTTTGTGCAGGTGTTTTAGGAATACATTGGGTGAAAGCCCATTATACAAAGTTGTTCTGACCAGATTAACTCATGAATAGCTGTTTTATCATGTACGACTTCACATTTATGTCTTTCATTTCAGACAATTAAACAGTTAAACATTTACAGTACTGTACATTCAGGCAGTTCAATTTCATTTCTCTTGTCTATATGCATAGGCCTAGCGTAGGTGTGAATGGGATATACACGAGGCCCTGTGTAGGTGTAAATAGGACATGTGCTAAGCCTGGCGTAGGTGCAAATGAGACATACCGCTACGCCTTTTGGCTCCAACACTGATGCCCAATTCTGAGTTATATCTCTCATCAAGGCCTTTAGTTTGATGAATAAAACTCTTTTTTTTCCACACAAAAAATGCTACTTGCACTCCTTGGCTCTAAATACTCAAATTATATGGGCTTATATGCTGGAAAATTCTAATCGTGATTAAAAAATATATAATCTAATGACGATTTTACATGTTAATTTTGACAGCCCTGATATTAACATTTATTACGATGTCTAACCAAAGCCACTGTTCAAATCAATATATACATGAAGTATTCTTATAAGGGGCACTGAGGCACAGATGAATTCAATATGGTTTTACTAGTGGATTATGTATAGATAAAGGTAATTCCTGATGGAGAAAGCATCACTTACAGTGTGGTATAGGAAGATAAGGAAAGCAGCTGTATTAGTGTCACAATGTGTTAGACGATGTGTTAAAGTCAGACTTACTGACTCTGTATGTTGTTTATGTTGTAGTGTTTCAGGCTTACATGAAGCTCTCTGGCTACGAAATTGAGGAGAGCATCTCGAGAGAGACCTCTGGCAGTTTGAAAGAGGTTCTGCTGGCTGTGGGTTAGTTCATTTCTATGTCTCTTTGTCTACTTGTTTTTCTCAGATTTTCATTATAATTCTGTATTATTTTTTTCACATACGTAGTTTACTACTTTGCTACTTTACACATACTAACTCGCCAGTCAGGGGTGAATTTCTCGAAACCAAAGTTGCTTACTACATTAGCTACTTTGTTGTTTTCAATGCATTTTCCCATTGACAACTACCGAAGTTGCTAACAGGCTAACAACTTCTCTTTTGAGAAATTCAGCCCAGGCTTGTAGCTTCCTTGGTCCTTCTCTCCACCCCACTCACAAATCAGGAGTTCATTATCCAATAGCCCACACATGGCTTCTCTTTATAGTTGTTTACACCCCTGGGGTGAATTTCTCGAAACCAAAGTTGCTTACTACATTAGCTACTTCGTTGCTTTCAATGCATTTTCCCATTGGCAACTACCGAAGTTGCTAACAGGCTAACAACTTCCCTTTTGAGAAACTCACCCCAGGGTAGCATGTGGGTCTCCAGACACCATCTACAACCTGTAACTCCATTAGTGTCTACTTTCCCTCTGCTGATAAGACTTTAGGGTCACTCACTAAGGCCTGTGTGTTTCCATTCTTCTGTTCGGAATAAAATTCAACTATGATGTACATTTATATCCTACGCATCCCTTGTGGTGAAAGCGTCTTAGTATGAAAAGGATTCAGCAAATAAAACTAAGATATCTTTCTCATTGTCTATGTCGGCTATGTTGCAGACATGTGAAGCTTACTTTTATGACTAGAGAGCATTCACACAGCTTGCATGCATGATAGTCACGCCTCAGACATGGTGCAAGATGCCCTGTGGCTAGGCGTTATGTTTAGTGCCTTTGTCTGAGACACGAGGTGAGCCGTTAAAGAAAAGTGCTAATAAAAAGGCTGCTGGCTTGGCATTAGTTGCACCACAGCAGCAGCATGACTTCAGCAACTAGCCACACAGGAAGTTAAAGGGGCACTGTGCAGGAAATGGTCAAAAAAGGTACTGCAACTATGCTGCTTATTGAAATTGGGCTGCCTATTGCCAAATTTGATCTTTACATGAAAGTTTACTAAGTATTAAACAAATATTTTCTAGTATGGTCCAAGTACAGTCATTTTTGCAGCTAAAAATGGCTATTTTTGGAAATTCAAAATGGCGGACCATGGAGAAGATCCCCCTTTTCATGTATGAAAAGTGCAATTTTTCCAGTCATAATGAAAACCTAGAATTTGATGCTGGTGGTAAGTATTTATGAAAAAGGTAACATTAGTGAATGGGCAGCATGAATTCTGGAAATAAACAACTAAAAATCTCACACAGTGTCCCTTTAACAGCAGACAGTAGCGGGTCAGGGGTGCAGGGTGTTAGCTACGTTAGCTACTTTGTTGGTTGCAATGCAATTTCCCTTTGGCAACTACACAAGTTGCTAACTGCTAACAACTATGCTTTCGAGAAATGCACCCCAGCAAAGCCGGCACACTTTTTTCCCCAGATAGATTATATGAAATAGACTGAATAGGCTGTTAACAGTGGAATGTGAAAGGGAAATGCGCAACAATCAGATTTGAGTTCTTACTCAGCCACAATCAAAACCTGCCAGTAAAGAAATGAGATGCAAAATCTAATATGGTCACTCCTGCTTCTCTCACACAGTGAAATGTGCCCGGAGTGTGCCAGGCTACTTTGCTGAGATGTTGTACTATGCCATGAAGGTAAGTCTACTGCACTGACAATACTGATATATGAGGATATATTTATATATTTTTGTGTTTACTGAGTTTGTTATGCATTATCATCATTAATAATAATTTCCTGTCACGTCCATTAGGGGGCAGGCACTGATGACCAAACTCTCATCCGCATCATGGCGTCTCGCTGTGAGGTAGACATGTTGGACATCCGTCAAGAATTTAGAAGAATGTTTGCCACCTCTCTACATTCAATGATCAAGGTATTGTACCTACTGAACAGTATAATCAAACCACAGAAAAATAAAAATGTCTGTAGTAATGCTTACTATTGTAGATATTCAACCACCACACTACTGACACTATGTGCATTTGTGTGTGTGTCTGGGTGTGTGTGTGTGTGTGTGTGTGTTGCGTGTTCTTGTGTCTTTGTGTGTGTGTCTGTGTTTGTGTGTATGCGTGTTTGTGTGTGTGTGTGTGCGTGTTCGTGTGTGTGTGTGTCCGTGCGTGTGTGTGTGTATGCGTGCGTGTGCGTGTGCGTGTGCGTGTGTGTGTGTGTGCGTGTGTGTGTGCGTGTGTGTGTGTGCCTGCGTGCGTGTGTGTGTGGTACAGGGGGACACAGGGGGAGACTACCGCAAAGCCTTGCTCCTGCTCTGTGGAGGAGACGACTAAGCTGCTCAGCTCCAGCATCCTCCATCCCATCCTGACTGGGCAGTGAACGCACCAGGATCCCCAGGCTCAGCCCAATGCAGCGGTGGATGGATCTTTATTATAACTTGTGTTTTTAACAAAAGTCTACTCAGACATCAGAAAACTCATTTTGGTCTACTAATTTCCATTTGGTAAACTGAAGATATATATATATATATTAAAAAAAATACAATTCTCGTATTTATGAAGACTATGTTTATTAACAGCATTACCACAATTGTTTCATGTGTATTTCAATGTGATTAATCATGGTTTTATACCAAAGAAATGTATGCTTTTATTTTTGCACGCATGCTGTCATTACTAGCATTTCATGATAATGGTCGTTTCATTTTGAAGGTCTTAAGCAGAACTGACTGACTGAATTTTTGGTGCTGTGAAGAGCAGTCTGCATAGTCGACGTCTAGACGTTGAGGCATGACTCCATTCAATATCATGCTTTTCTCAATGACGTGTACTCAGATCTCTAAGCTGCTTGAAGTCATTTTTCTGAATAAAACCATTTTCAATATGCCGTCCTTGTATGTGTTGGTCATGTCATTACATGCAGTGCAGTCCACCTCTCCCTCAGATGACACTAAATCTCATGTAGTTAAACTTATCCATGCTCAAACTTGAATCGTACCTCAAAAGACTTAAAGGACCAGTTCAGTCAATTTCAATATGCTGTTGTATTGCTCACGCTACCCTTGACTTGTCAGTACCCGGTGATGCCACATTTTTCGGCTAAGCCCTTTCCGAGATATGAGCTATTCTAATGGAGGCAGCGTTTGTTTACATTTTGTAAAAAAAATTAACATAGGCCTAATCCAAATATTTTACCAAAAGGTACCGCTGTTTGCTAGTTGTCTGCTGATGTTGTATAACCTTTTGGATGTTTTTGGGAATAAATAAAAAATGTTTTTTTGAAATGTAAACAAAGCTCTGCCCCCATTACAATGACCAAGATCTCGGAAAAGGCTGAAGGAGAAGAAAAAAAAAATCTCAGGTACTGACAAGTCCAGGGTAGTGTGAGCATTACAACTGCATGTTGAAATTGACTGAACTGGTCCTTTAAATCGGTGGTTCTCAAACTGGGGGTTGGTACTTTCAGGTGGAGTGTGGTGATACTGCATGAAAATATATATGACAATATGTAAACGTTCATATAACATAACCATTTTATAGATGTGTTAGTGTAACAGTAGGCTATTCTATTGTACGGTTAATAGGCTTTTTATTTATCCAGTGATTTTATAATGCTACAGGGACAAGACCTGAGTTTGCAATATGGTGGTTGTGAGGAAAAAAATAAATAACAAAAAATATTGTTACAAAAATATTGGTTCAAAAGGAAGCCCCAGCAGCTTAGGTCTGGGAACTAATGCATTAAATTTCATGTAAGTGCTGAACATCGTGACATCCTCTTTCTACCACGGAGACTCCAGGTAGCCTATACATGTTTAAAGAAAAACATAACTGTAACAATACAGCAGCAATAGTCAAAAAGACGGACACAGTCATATCAGCCTATACACAAGAAGTACCCTCATTTTAATATTGTATCACAAGACCCTCAACAGTCATATCACAGGAGGATGCACCACCATTGTTTGATATATTATTCCTTGCTGCTGTTTTTTTTTCTTTCAGCAAGGTTGTTGAAGAGAGTTTCATAGCCTAAAATAAATTAGCCTGAAATAAATTACTGAATGAAAGGTGTCTGATGTTGGCCGACATGGCCAGCTTACTGTAGCATTGATGATGATAGTTCATAGATTGGGCTGGTCACTGCATCATACAAAATGATGTAACATCTCATATTTGTTTACTCCTTTCCATAGGCATAGGTTTGTAGCAAACTTAAAATAAACTAAAGCAACTTAAATTTCATATGATTGTATGTTATTGTATTTTATTTCTTTTCATTTCATTTTATTTTCACCTCTAACGGAGGAACACTAGAGGGCAGTAAAGACAGCCAAACGAACTCAGTTACCCACGTGTGACTACTGTTGTGAAACTAGGCCTCCATGCAGACAAGCATTGGAAGATGACCATGTTTTCATATTCATTTAACATCCTATATGGTACGTATTTAAAGTACTTTTGCATTTTCAAATATATATATATATATATATATTGGGACTGTAAACAGCTTTGCTGATCAAGGTTGCCCATATCTACAGGAAGCCATCTTCCAGATCAATGATGGTGTCTCAACTGTTTCATGAAGTTGTTGTGAAGTTGATCCATGTAGCCATTTCTTCAGGTATCAATCCCATCTATATTCTATTAAAGGTTAAACTATAGGATGGGCAAGGTAATACATTGATTCCAGTTGTATCATAGAATGATGCTTAGATGACATTGATACTTCACCATCAGTGCAAAAATGTAAAAAATTACATCTTGTCTTTTTAAATATAACATATCAATCTCTTGATGACACACATATGTGCTTATGTTCTGAGTCAGATGAGTTTGCCATTGTGGGTTACCCATTCTTTTCATCCATATGTGTCCACAAAGACCACAAGAGAAATCTCTTTGATCTTTAGTTCTATTAACTCCTAACTCCCTAAAGCCCCAGAGTATTCTCATTGATGTTATTGTCCCTCATTGGCAGTGGCACCTCTGACAAAGTGACAGTGCCTTGACCAATAGGCAGAGCCCGTATCCACGGAGGCTTGGCCAATGGGAGTGGCAGAGCGGAAGGAGGGAAGGTCAGGCCACCTCGAGCCATGGGATAAAACAATACCGCCATGAACCGCCCCCGAGACAATGCCTAGCTTCGCATCACGAGATCAGACTGTGGCACAGCAGTGCAGACGGACTGTGTGTGTGGGTGTGGGTGTGTGTGTGTGTGTGTGTGTGTGTGTGTGTGTGTGTGTGTGTGTGTGTGTGTGTGTGTGTGTGTGTGTGTGTGTGTGTGTGTGTGCGTGCGGGCGTGCATGTGTGTGTGTGTGGGTGTTTTGGAGTGGTTTGAGGGGGAATGTTGGAGGGCAAGCTGGGGGATGGGGAGCAGTGGTCAAGAGTCGCCTTGGGCCATAGCATATGTGTGTGTGTGTGTGTGTGTGTGTGTGTGTGTGTGTGTGTGTGTGTGTGTGTGTGTGTGTGTGTGTGTGTGTGTGTGTGTGTGTGTGTGTGTGTGTGTGTGTGTCTGTGCGTGTGTGTGTGTGTGTGTGAGAAAGAAAGAGGAGGAGAGGGAGGGTGTGTGTGTGTGTGTGTGTGAGAAAGAAAGAGGAGGAGAGGGAGCGTGTGTGTGTGTGTGTGTGTGCGTGCACGCGCTTGTATGTGTATGTATGTGCCTGCTCATGCATGCAAGGCCAGCGAGCGCGTTGTTTATGTGCATCTCTGTATGTGGAGCGGATGTAATGCATGCGGGGGTGGCATTCCAAGTGTATACATGTTTATGTTTGCTTGCTTGTGCGTTGTGCATGACAGAGGTGTTGAGAGAGGATAATTGTGGCGTGCCGATGTGTTTGTTCCTGTTTCCTCTCTGCCTGGAAGGCCTGCACGCCTTAGATCTCTCTCTCTATTCACAGACATGTCACTGCTGTGCACTTGACAGGGGTTAGGCCTCTCTCTCTCTCTCGCCCACATGGTTGAAAGGGGAGGCTGAGTTAAGGCTTTGAAGAAGATCAGAGTTGAGATAATAAGTAATGGCTGAAGGGGTACAGCTTATCCAAGGGGAACGGACCACCGGACAGGAAGCAAAACTTGTGGCTTTAAGGTTGTACATATTTTTGTAAACACCTGTTCAGGGCTCTAAATAAACTTTTTTCATTACCAGCCAAAATGGCTAGATGTTAATCTGACTAGCAAAACACACACTCACTAGTGGGTCACAGTGGCTAGTAACTTTTATTGGTAACACTTTATTTTAGGGACACATCTATTAGCACTAATACACACAATGTGCCTGTATAAGTAACTTGTAAGGCATGTACAAAGCAAAATCAAACATTTGTTAGGCATTTATTCGCAAATGTCTTGTTCATGCACAATAAGGGATTTATTACCAATTTAACCTTAGTAAGGACCTAGTAGGCCTCAGCGTTTGCTTAGTACATGCCTTACAATTTACTTATGCAGGCATTAACATTGTATGTATTAGTGCTAATAGATGTATCCCTAAAATAAAGTGTTACCGTTTTATTTTCTACCAGCCAAAGTGAATCTTGAACAGCATTTGGCTGGTTGGCAGGTGTTCATTTAGAGCCCTGTACCTGTTTATGTTACTGACGATTTGCAATAGTTTCCCTCAGAGCCATACAGAGGACAGAGTCAGGCAATCTCCGCTGTGTGCTAGGGCCGACTTCCTCATTAGCAAAATTAGCTGTTTTAGCTTCTCAGTACTGCTCAGCGTTGCGAATGTTAGTGCCTAGTAGTGGGCGTAGCACACAGCAAATGCAATGCGATGCAATGCAGGGAATATGACAAGACTTGCTGTTCGTAGTAATAACTTCAGATAAACATCACAGATGGTAAAACTGTTGTGATTATCACCACCGAGACAGTTGATAGTTTACATATTTGTGGTGATTACCCCACAGTATAGTTCGTTAGTCCTTATTTTTGGCTGTTAATGTGGTGGTTCTATGTTGAGTCTATGGGAAGACAGCCGCTTTAGGCACGACCTTATCTCGTTGAAAGGCGGGGTTGCAATTTAATTCCTGGTCCTCCAATCGCGTAACTCTCCCCTCTGTATAGCTCTGGTTTCCCTTACTTCCATAGGGATCCTCCTCTCTTGCCACTCTCTTTTCCACTGCCGGTTTTCTGGTAGGCCTTCAGCTCGACACAGCGCGGATAGGCCGCCACTTTTTGCTTTTCAATTGGGCACGACACAGCCCAATCGAATAGCAATAAGTGGTGGCCGAGATGTGCTGTGTCGAGCTGTAAGCCTACCAGAAAACCGGCAGTGGAAAAGAGCGAGGCATCAGTCTGCTTCCCCCAACAGTTCCATGTAAAAAAAAATGAATTGAAAATTCTTCGTCCATTTATTTTCATTTTCTTAATCCCTAAACATGACGCCATACTCTCTCAGTATCCACAAGATTGCAATCAAAGGAATTCAAGGTATATTGAAATGACACCGATAATTGGACGTGTTTTCATCGTAACCCTTACACTTTGCTTAAAGGGACAGTTTGGTCAATTTCAACATGCAGTTGTATTGCTCACGCTACCCTTGACTTGTCAGTACCTGGTGATGCCACATTTTTCGGCTCAGCCCTTTCCGAGATATGAGCAATTCTAATAGGGGCAGCGTTTGTTTACATTTTTAAAAAATGAAACATAGGCCAACTCCAAATGGTTCCCAAAAGGTATTGCTGTTTGCTAGTTGTCTGCTGATGTTTTATAACCTTTTGGATGTTTTTGGGAATAAATAAAAATGTTTTTTTGAAATGTAAACAAAGAGCTGCCCCCATTACAATGACCAGGATCTCGGAAACGGCTGAAGAAGAAGGGAAAAAAATCTCAGGCACTGACAAGTCCAGGGTAGTGTGAGCATTACAACTGCATGTTGAAATTGACCAAACTGTCCCTTTAAATACTTGTGAAAACGTCATCCAGTCTGTGGCACCCTTATTTTAACAATGTTGACATCAGGCTTGTGAAGAATTTCAATTCAAAATAATGCCATAATACGAACACTAGAGGGTTCCATTACCTTGAATTTCTTTGAATTTAATCTACACCACCCATTGAAAGTACATAGAACACCACCACCTAGTGTTCGTATTATGGCATTACTTTGAATTGAAATTCTTTCCATTCGGAATTTCGTACAAGCCTGGTTGACATGCCACAGTCCTTGCAGCAGTGCAGAGGTGCCACAGAGCAGTGAGAGCACCCAAACTCGACTTTGAGTTGCGAGTCCCTCACACTCCCCAAATATGGCAATATCGCTGACCTCTGGACTCGTGACGAACTTGCATGCTGTTTGCTTGCTTGTTGGAAACATCAGCACTTGGGCAAGTGTCCTCTTCAGGATGAATTTTCTTGAATTCACTTGAATTCACTTCACCTATCTTAACCTTGCCCATAGAACTCTGTCAACTGCAATAGCACCAGACAAATCACCAGAGATGTCCGATAATATCGGCCCACAGGTATTATCGGCCCGATATTAGCATAAAATGTAATATCGGTCAATATCGGATTTTTGACCTATCAAAACCGATATAATAATGCTTGAATTACTGTACACTTTTCTCCTTAATTATTTTTCTATTTTGCACAGACGATGTTAATATTTGGAAAGCTTTGTTGCATTCGAGAATGCATCTAGTGGGGCATTACAATAAAATTAAGCATATTTTGTTCCACAACAGCAGATTTGTAATGTTACCTAAATTTGTTATGAGGAAAAATAACTCACATATATCACCATCGGTATCGGCCGATATCGGAATCGAAAATTGAGAGTTGGNCAATATCGGCATATCGGCATATCAGATATCGGCAAAAAAGCCAATATCGGACATCTCTACAAATCACCAGTGGTCCCTCTCTGCTGAGGTTTGGCACATCAAAAGGCCACCTGTGTGGGCATTATTGCTGTGTATTTCACAGGAAGAACTTTTGTTGACTGACATGGCAACGATGATGAGTTTGTTGACCCCTCCTTAGCTACATAGCAGCAACGTATTTAATGAATATCACAAGCATTGTCCTGTCACAATCCGTAGCCTGGTGAAGTTTGAACAAGGAAGTAGTTGCTTGTTGTCGAACGCAGAGTGGTCGACAGGACCAATCACAGCGGCTGCTGCCACGGTTGTCTGCATAGCTCGCCTGCAGGCAGTCACATTTTTGGAGGTGCACACCAAGTGTCTGCGGAGGGTGGGGGGCGCACTGTAGCACTGTACAGACAAGTTGGTTTCTGAGCATAAACTGGGCTTTAGACGGGCATGGCTGTGCAGGTGTCCTCATCTGCCATGTCCATGGTAGAGCCACATAGTTGGCCCTCTCTCACACACACTCTTCATTAGGTGCAGTGTCAGTCTCTCGTGAGTGATTTGCCCATGCTTCTGGCTAGCACTTTGGAGTTGTGAGCTTTATGTGGGGTCTCCAAAAGTCTACAGGTGTTTTTGTTGTGTCCTCTCAGGTGCAGTCACTCTCTCCTAATCACACCTTTGGCACCAATGAAGTGTTGAAGTGCAGTTAAGGAAGTCTGTTAACACTCTCTTAATATTCACAACATAATGGCCCAACTATTACAACTGTTACAGATCAAGGGGAGTGGTAGGTCTTATAAACATACAACAATAGTGGCAGATTAATGGATGAACATACGTGTAGGCCTAACGGAAAGAAAATAATTTATATATATCGTCTCACTTACCACAAGTAACAACCATTTTTAAAGGGGCTTTTTAGACCTTTATTTGATAGGACAGTGTTAGACGGTAACAGGAAGTGGGTGGGAAAATAGGGTAATGATGACCTCTACCTGGAATTGAACCTGGCTTGATGCCCCAACCATTTGAGCCATAGCCGAGGCCAGCAACAGCAATTTTGATTGAGCACCAGTGATACATGCTTCAAAGTATTAGACAACAAGACATTCTAAAACTGAACATTTAACAAAGGGCCTCTCTGAGTCATTCCCACTTTCTCAGTCACAAGGCATCACGGTCACACAACAATGACATATTCATGTGCATACATGCACAGAACAGCCAACCTCTCTGTGAACTCCCTGAGCACTCCGCTGTATAATGTGATGCAGTAATGAAGTTGTATATGACAAGGAAGAACAGCACAGCACACGCTTATCTCAATGTACACATTGCAATGTAGGCCCTACATACGGTAATCTACTTATTGTAAACACATGCTTTATGATGCACTAGATCAGGGGTGGGCAGTTATTTTGGCCCTAGGGCCACATTGGGTAATA
Source organism: Engraulis encrasicolus (assembly GCF_034702125.1). Taxonomy (NCBI): domain Eukaryota; kingdom Metazoa; phylum Chordata; class Actinopteri; order Clupeiformes; family Engraulidae; genus Engraulis; species Engraulis encrasicolus. The sequence goes on along the minus strand of NW_026945566.1, from coordinate 1,696,782 downwards.
CGTGGACCGAAGGGCCAGATGTCACAGACAACTTGCCTGTGTCAATAATAGTGTACAGATGACTTGCCTGTGTCAATAATAGTGTATGCTGACATGACTTGTCAGCTTTGCCATTCCTGCCCACAATAATGAAATGTATTTCTGAAATATATGTAGCCTATGTAGGCCTACTTGGTTAAAATCAAAGGGACACTGTGCAGGAAATGGTCAAAAAACTATGCTGCTCATTTAAACTGGGCTCCTTATTGCCAAATTTGATCTTTACATGAGTTTACTAAGTAATAAACAAATATTTCCTTGTATGGTCCAAGTACAGTAATTTTTGCAGCTAAAAATGGCTATTTCTGGAAATTCAAAATGACAGACCATGGAGAACATCCTCCTTTTCATGTATGAAAAGTGCACTTTTTCCTGTCATAATGAATACTTAGAATTTGATGGTGGTGGTAAGTATTCATGAAAAAGCTAACATTAGTGAATGGGCAGCATGAATTCTGGAAATGAACAACTAAAAATCTCACACAGTGTCCCTTTAAGAATGTTGAGGCCTGGGACCGCATGAAACTTGGATTTGAAAAGTTGTCTGTCTTGTGAAGGACCACATGTGTGGACTGCATGTGGCCCCAGGGCCTGAGTGTGCCCACCTCTGCACTAGATTCTGTACTTAATGTGTCTGCGATAACTGAAAGTAATTGAAGGTTCTGGAAAAAAATGCAGTGGTCTTCTTGTGTTTGAGTTTCATGCTTGGCAGTGTACAGTATGTCCCAGTGGATGAGCAATGGATGATTTCCCTGATGTGTCCTGTCTGACGTAAAAAAGTATTCATGTTCTTTCCTGAGTCAACCAGAAGCTGTCTGTTTTTTTCCCCAGCAAGACCCCTCATACAGTAGAGCAGGCAGGCATAGTCATGAAGGGAGCACTCAATTTCCACTGTCACTGGGTGTACTGTACGGATGCCTTTCTCCCAGCTGCTCTGCACTCAGGAGTCATGTCAGATTATTCACCCTCTTCTGCTCCTGGGTTATGTCTGTGAAGATTCACATTCATCCATCCGGGCAGGGCCTGCTGATAGCCTTGACCAGGCCCGAGACTAAATCATCTGAGATGGGGTCCCTCTCTCAATACAGTCTATGTCGTGGAGAGCTCATTTTTGTGGCTCTTCTCTCTCTCTCTCTTGGCCCGGGACGACATACCTGTTTGTCTCTCCTTGTCCGCTTCCCTGCATCCGGGTCAAGCAAGCCTTTTGGGGTGAGGGCACACGCATTTTCAGTCTTCAAAGAGAAGTCCACAACGCTCATGACGTTTTAACAGTTTTGATTGCTTCTGCAATGCCGTTGGCCATTCTGCTCGTGGAATGTGAAAGGTGACTTATGGCATTCTTTTAGAAAGGTATAGATGTGTGTCCTTAAGACAGAAATGAGTTCTGTTACATAATCTAACTGAGCTGAAGCAAATAAAATGTAAGTACATAACTAAAAAAAATGGCCCTGAAACTGACCCTTGAGGTATACCATAGCAAACAGAGGTAAATGAATGTGTGTATTTATTTTGCCATTGAAAATCACAATGCCTCAACAAATACCCGGCCCTATGCAACACTACATATACATTCAGTAATGTATGAAATCCACTATGACGAATGAACTTCTTAAACAACGATCAAAGGACACTGAACAACAAGTCACGTCATTATTGTGAGGAACATATAATAGATAGAAAAAGCACTAAGGAGTTGTGTTTGCACATGTGCAATGAATGTAATGTCCCCACCTAAACTCTCAGCTTCCTCTGTGCTACGCTGGAAGAACATCAGTCAAGTAGCAACACGATCCTGTCATTGAAGAAGGACTTGAAAAGAATTTGTGGTGTGTGTGTGTGTGTGTTTGTGCATGTGTGTATGTGTGTATGTGTGTGTGGTGGGGTGTGCGAGTACGTGAGGGGATATGTTGTGTGCAACACAAAAGCAATTGAGGCCACAGATGACTGGTACTGGTAATGATGCATTTCCCCTATATCCGGGGTGTGTGAAATGGGGATACTTGAATGGGCTCGATTCTTTTATCGCCCACTCTTCCCCGGTTGGTTTCTCCAGCCTCTTCTATTCATGTATGGCAACCTCAGCATGACAAGATAGTGTGTGGTGCACATCCATCTACATTAGATACGTTTCAAGTTTCCCTGAAGGGAAATGACGGTCAAGACGAACAGACCACTGTCTACGACTGACCGCTGTGTCTTGTCTGTACTGTTGTCAGGGCCGCTGACAGCTTTGGCTGGGCCCGGGGCAAAGTCATCTGAAAGGGCCCCAGACCCAATGCATTCAATGTAATGATAACCCAATTCTGGGGCCCCCTCCTCCCAGGGCCCGGGACAACTGATCCCTTTGTCCCCCCCGTCGGCTTCCCTGACTGTAGTAGCAAAAGCAAAATTGGACATGCATGGTGGAGTGGGTTTCCCACGAGATGTCTCCTTACTAGCCCACAGCCCAGAATAACATTTTTAGAGAAATCATTCCCATTCACCCTATCAGAGATGGCTTCCAAAAGTGCAGCTTCACCGGTTTGTGGATGGTAACAGGGCGGAAGAACGAAAAAGGAAAAGGTGGAAGAAGGGTTTTTTGAAATGAAGAATATAATGAAGAATATAATGTCCAAGGGTGAACATGACTTGAGGGCAGAGGTATGGAGTGATTAAGTCGCCTTCGGCAGTGGAATTTGGCTGAGGGTGTGGTGGGTGTGGTGGTTGTGTGTCTGACAGATGGGATTTTGTAATAAGAGACACCTGTCACAACATGTTTACATTTATTTATTTATTTTAGATCATGTCTAATTAGTTTCTAAAATTAAAAACTTGCATTTTGTAGACTTAATGGGAAATGTAATAAAGTGAAAAGGAAAATAGACGTACACAATGTTTTGATGAGCCAGGGTCTTAAGAATTCTGCAAAATACAGTATTTCGTCTTGTACAATATTCCCTTTAAAATCATCTTTCACAGTTGCTCAAATTCCACGTGTGCTGAAAAGATTCCAGTCTTCAGATATATAAGATTTATACTTTTAATTATATTTCTGTCTTGTTGGGTGCTGTAAGAAAACCATTCTGTGGGAGAGTGAAATGACAGTACAATAAAACTGCTACAGTAACTCTATACGGTAGGTGTTTACATTAGGACTGCAGCGAGGCCAAACGCTTCACTGTCAAAGAAATCAAACACGATAATCCCAGACACCATTAGCTAACATTTGGCAGCAGGGGAGCTTGTAAAAGATTTTTATCTGAACCAGGAGAAAGGCGGACACCGTAGTCAGCAGACCTAAAGTTTTTCCATTGTTATTGGCCTCGTGGATGACATGATCTCTTATATCCTCCAATCAAAAATCCCTATGGTAATCGCAGCTCATGGTAGTGTGTGTATGTGAGTCAGTGTGTGTGTGTGTGTGTGTGTGTGTGTGTGTGTGTGTGTGTGTGTGTGTGTGTGTGTGTGTGTGTGTGTGTGTGTGTGTGTGTGTGTACGTGTGAGAGAGAGAGACTGAGAGAGAGCGAGAGCGAGAGCGAGAGAGAGAGAGAGAGAGAGAAAGGGGCTGTGAGTGGGTGGTTGGAGAGAGGGAGAAAAAAAAAATCCCACCCATGCCCGTGACAGGCTGACACAGCCCAGACGCCTAAGCCTCCACAAGTCTTGCCTCTCTCGCCGCTCCAACACTTTTTTTTGTCATGCCCGACCCGGCGTCAGGCCTGATAATGGACCTCTCATGCCCAAAGAGCCCACCAGCCATCCCCATTGCCCCAGCTCTGCTGCCCCATGCGCACGGGAATAGCAGCAAATTGTGGGCCCTATGTCCAATCAGCTCCAATGGACCCCCCCAGCCACATATCTACATACATCAGACACTGTGTGGGCCCCCTGTATACATGGGGCCCTGGTAACTCAGTCACACTTTACCCCCCTGTAGGACACCCCTGGTAACTCAGTCACACTTTACCCCCCTGCAAGACACCCCTGGTAACTCAGTCACACTTTACCCCCCTGTACGACACCCCTGGTAACTCAGTCACACTTTACCCCC
>NW_026945566.1:1662716-1687716 GCF_034702125.1 Engraulis encrasicolus | reverse complement strand
CCAAGGATTCCAACGGTACCACCAGATTAAAAATTGAGCATGTGGTTCAAAAGCTATAGGATGAAATGTAGCTAAAACTTTGACCAGCTGGTGGCGCTAGGGAGTTTGAGCTAGCGACCTGAATTTTTTTGTGGTGGGTCATGGGATAGACAAGAATGACTGTGAGAATTTGCAGAAGATTGTGATCATGGCTTCTCAAGATATGACTTCACTTCCTGTTTGGCGACTTTTAGGCCGTTTTTGATTGGCTGTCACGGCCAAACGATAGAAGATAAGTTTTGTGAGGCTCAGTCCAGAGATGCTATATACCAATTTTCAGAAAAAAATGTCAAAAATTGAGGGAGGAGACCAATTTTTATTGATTTTCACCAAATCCAAAATGGCGGGCATTCTTTTGTGGCGGATATGATGTCAGAGGGTGCGTTGGATTTGTCTTGGCCAAAGGAATTTAACAGTACTACCAGAATAAAAATTGAGCATGCGGTTCAAAAGTTACAGGCAGAAATGTAGCTAAAACTTTGACCAGCTGGTGGCGCTAGAGAGTTTGAGCTAGCAACCTGAAATTTGATTTGGTGGGTCATGGAACTGACCAGAAAGACTGTGACAATTTGCAGAAGATTGTGACAATGGGTTACCAAGATATGACTTCACTTCCTGTTTGGCGACGTTTAGGCTGTTTTGATTGGCTGACGATGATGTCATAGCATGCGTTGGATTCGTCTTGGCCCAAGGATTTCAACGGTACCACCAGATTTAAAATGGAGCATACGGTTCAAAAGTTACGGGCAGAAACATAGCAAAAAAATTGACCAGCTGGTGGCGCTAGAGAGTTTGAGCTAGCGACCTGAAATTTGTTTTGGTGGGTCATGGCATGGACAAGAATGTCTGTGACAATTTGCAAAAGATTGTGACCATGGGTTGCCAAGATAAGACTTCACTTCCTGTTTGGCGACTTTTAGGCCGTTTTTGATTGGCTGTCACGGCCAAACGATAAAAGATAGAAACAATTGAAGGCACAAGTTTTGTTAGGCTCAGTCCAGAGATGTTATATACCGAGTTTCAGAAAAAAATGTCAAAAATTGAGGGAGGAGACCCATTTTTAGTGATTTTCACAAAATTCAAAATGGCGGGAAAACTATCCAGGCGGAAAATGACGTCATAGGGTGCGTTGGATTCGTCTCGGCCCAAGGATTCCAGGGATACCAAGTTTTTGGAAATTGGCCCAGCGGTTCAAAAGTTATAAGCAGAAATGTACATGCAACTTTGGCCTGCTGGTGGTGCTAGAGGGTTGGGGGTGGGGACCAATCAATTGCAGTGGGTAATGCTGAGTTGGTCCTGAACGCGTGTGCCGAATTTCAGCATTTTCGACCATACGGTTCTATGGGCTGCCATAGACTCCCAAGGACAAAGCGAAATAACAATAAGAAAAAACAGTAGAAACACTTTAAGGTGCCAGGCAGCTTCACTGCTTGGCCCCTAAATACAAATCAGGAAGGCTTAACTCTATTATATTTTCATACCCGTAGGAGCTTTATATAGCCTACAGTATGACCTTAGATTCCTAGTTTACTGTGGCACAGGTTTGTGCTGTGTGTGTGTGTGTGTGTGTGTGTGTGTGTGTGTGTGTGTGTGTGTGTGTGTGTGTGTGTGTGTGTGTGTGTGTGTGTGTGTGTGTGTGTGTCTCTCTCTGTGTGTGTGTGTGTGTGTGTGTGTGTGTGTGCGTGTGTGTGTGTGGAGACTATACTGTGTGGTCTGGAGAAGCCATTAATTCCAGAAGGTGGAATACAGTTTACACTGCCCCTGTGGGATGTTTAGGTGATCAGCTCTATGCCTGGCTTCTCTGGAGCATGTTTCACCGGACAACATACATACAACCGGCCACAAATGCATACAAAGCCGAGTTGCATCTGGCAGCAGGAGTTCAGATTGGGGAAGAAGAAAGATTGCACATGTCTAAACAAAAACGTGTAGCTCCAAACTCAGAATGTCGTGTTCCCGTGTATAAATACAGCGACGGCCCTAAACACGCCTATATAGCCTTCCATAGCTTGACAGCAGCACACCGTTTTTAATGAAAGCCTGAGAAAATCTCCAGTATGTAAACCTTCTCATTTTGAGTAGAATTTCCCCCGATGTACATTTTCAGTGTATAGCCGCCCACAGTGTATTCGCTCACATACATTAATGTCTCCCACAGAAACGAGGCAGCATGTGATTAGGCAGGCCCTATACATCCTCTGGCAAGCGTGGAGGCGATGCATTCCAGCCACATGGAGCAGCCCGAGTGCTGCACACCAGCTGTCCCAGCTCTCTGGGAAAAGCAGAATTATAGGCTGGAGACATGTCACAGCTGGGCAACGGCGGACGCCGAGACGAGACGGATGCAAAAGGCGCAGCGTTTCAGGGGAAAGGGCATCATCGAGCTCGAGCTAAATGAAAGAGCCGAGATACCACTAGCTAGCAGTTGGGGTCGGTCATTATGGCAGTTGAGGTGTCGGTGAGTGGATTCTAGTAGGGAAAGTACAGGTGAGAGGTGGGCGCTGCACACCTGTGGCATCCAGGTCATCTGACCTCATTTTTTCCAGGCATGACTGGAGTTGACCTGTGAACCCCGCGCTGTACCTCACTCTCTCCTTAGCACTCTCTTTCTCATTCTTGTTCTTTCTCCCACATATTTACTCTGTCTCTCTTACACACACAGACACAGACACACAGACAGACAGACAGACAGACAGACAGACAGACACACACACACACACACACACACACACACACACACACACACACACACACACACACACACACACACACACACACACACACACACACACACACACACTTCCAGAGACACTCACCTGTACACCACAGCATAAACCTCTTCATAAACTATCATAAAATGGTGGTCTGTTGAAGAAAGAGCAGTTTTGTTTTCCTATAGGCGACTGTTCTGTGTGGATTCAGCCAGTGTGCCAGGGCTATTCCTAGTCCCTCACTGCTGAGACTGCTGTCTTTTTAGGCTGTTTGAATTACAGGCGCGACTATGTAGTCATTGCCCGTGAAAGGGGCACCCACATCATGTGCTATTTTATTAAAAGACTGCATGGCACACATCCAAGCACACACATCAAAAGAGAAGAAAGAGTAGCCAGCAGTCGACCATAATCAAAGGACTGATAAAGAATATTTAAACTTGGACCGCCAATAAATCCAGTCGTGGAAAAATGTGCCATTTGACTTGTCTGTGCGTATGACAGATCTAACCCTGACATCCTGTCCACAGGTAAAACATAAAAAACATGCACAGCAAAGGAGGTAGCTGAAAATATGTCTTGATATATTTATTTTGTGTTTGTACAACATAAATACAGTGGTGTGTTATCATCACGAAGTTGAAGCATTTTGAGTGAAATAGCTGGTCCATATGGGTATTGTGCATCTGTGGTTTTTGGATATGATGTCTTACTTTCAGAAGAGCTAATTTCTGAATGGTACTGGAAGCAAACACGCCAAATCATCATTTAAAAAAACAAATACAAATAAACAAAGCTCAATTATTGCAGCACTACAAGAGAAAACGTTCTGTCTTCCAAACACACACACACAAACTCACACACCAAAGACAAGGCACACTAGCAATCACTACTTTGTACAAAAGTGAAGAGGAAGTTACAGAGACTAGCCCAAGTCTCTCCACATTTTTCCTCGGCCAACTTTTTATGATCGACACGCTCCGTGCACGGAGGCTTTCCTCCCTTTGGTGTAGTGACAGTGGTAGATGTCTTCGTAGTTGTTGTTGGCACCAGTTTCTTTACGGCCTTTACAGTTGGCACAACTTTAGGCTGTCCCGCATCAGTCGGAGTGTCCACGAGTTTAAAGTGCGCGTCTTGAGGAGCGCGCTTGCACATGCCGGCACGAATAAGACCGCGCGGATCTTGGCAAAGTTTCTTCTGTTTCTTCACAGAACGTCCAATTTGTTTCCAGTAACCCTTGGTATTGTCAGCATAACCCGGACATGTGTCAGGTCTACCCATGTACGTGCACTCCTTAACGTCCTTGCCTTTGGTGCACCTGACAGTCATGATGTAAGTGTCGGTGCCCTCCGCCTTCCATGTGCACTGTGTCTTGTCCTTGGTAGAAAATTTCCCTTTGAAGACGTTGCTGGCACGGCTGTTTCTGATGGTGCCGTCTCTTTTACTCTTCCTCTCGTGATCATTGTCGGTACCCGCTTCGGACACATGCTGTGCTACACAAGCAAGTAGAACCAAAAGCCCGATGTTTTTAAAAATCGCCATGGTCCTGAAGTCCCGATGAACAGCGTTGAGAAACCTGTGAAATACAAATTAAATAATGAACATTTCATTATGCATGCTTAGAAATACATTTCATTCATTATATTTTATCTAGCCTATGAATTTGTATAAAAAAGAAAGCGTAGGCCTAGGCCTACAACTGCCAGCAAAATGGTTAGCAATATTGAACAAAAGTGTCTTTAAAAGTAAACTTACCGACAACAACAGCTCTGTCCACTTGAGAGCACTGTAAGGATGCTGTTTCAAGAGTCTGTATACCTGGAATAAAATCTCGTTCATTATTTATATTGTGACACGCCCACCTCTCTCGCAATGGGCAGACCCCCTTTTCCACAGAAAAAAGCGCGCGCATGTTCACTCAAGCTTATGAATCAGAAGAGGGAACGTGGTGTAGGAACATTGCAAGTCGTCCCGGAAACTGATAGTAGGCGCGGGCTTTAGTTGTCAAAACAGAGTGAAGGCCACGCGTGGGATTTTCATTTTGAAATAGAGTAATGCTCTAGTTTTACGATTTCTAACATGCTGCCTTCCGCATGGATGAAGGCGTTTGTAGATCTATGTCTTCATTTGACAAGTAGGCCTGTAAAGTAGCCTAAGGTAGGTGTCAAACTATGTGGTATTTGCTGAACCTTAATTGAACAATTCCTTTATTAAAAACTACACTAGGCTAGATGACATCACACAGTGACACTGGTCTGCAGGAAATTGGGGGAGAAGATAGACAATAATGAAATGAATGACACTGTGCCACTGACCTGAAACAGGCTAGGCTATTAGGCACACTGTTTGCTTTTATTTTTCACCAACTCGCTATGGGCCTGTGTATTGAGTTAGAGGTCGTCATGGTAACACAAGGAATGTGGAAGGAAGGTTTGTGGAGAGTGGTTTAATGAATGGAGGGCCCTCTGGGGGTTTCAGCGGAAAATTGTGATAGGGTGCCGGGAAGAAAGGGAGGGCAGCATGTGAGTTTATGAACAAGTACAAGGGCACACCCCCACTGTGAAACACACAAAGTGCATGCATGCATGCGAGCATACACACACTGCATCCTGTGGGCGTGGGCGTGTGCGCGCACACACACGCATGCACGCGCACACACACACACACACACACACACACACACACACACACACACACACACACACACACACACACACACACACACACACACACACACACACACACACACAAGGGCACACCCCCACTGTGAAACACACAAAGTGCATGCATGCATGCAAGCAAGCATACATACACTGCCTCCTGTGGGTGCACACACACACACACACACACACACACACACACACACACACACACACACACACACACACACACACACACACACACACACCTTGACAAAATATACGTTTTTTTGACTGTAATTAGGCTACATGGACCTTTAATTTGATTTACAGTATATTGTGGATCATTGATGTTAATTCAACACAGAGTTTAATTTAATAATCATTGTGGAAGTATACTCTAAGTGCTGAATTAGCACTGCAAAATCACTTCAAAAAACACTACAAAAAAATCCTCAATGTCACTGGCTGCAGGATAATGTGCATATCATGGTACCATCTACTGCAGTGGTTCCTAACTGGAACCTTAGCCTTGGGACCCACCTTTTTCAATGGTTATTACGCTTGTCGCACCATCGGAGTCTTCAAATAATTATCAAAAATATATCCATGCATTTGAAAATATGCATCAGCATTTGTATGTCTATTAACTAATCGAGAGGAGTTTGACTCTCTCTTGGACATCAGTCATGTATTCAATACCGCTTCTTGGTTAAATCTCATTCATACATTTCTACGCCACAGCTCTGCGACCCACCCAGGACCGTGACCCACTTTTGGGTCCCGACCCACCAGTTAAGAAACACTGATCTACTTCACACTGCAGTACAGTCTGTAGCATATCTATGTGGCACACCGTGTCTACATTGTAAAAATCCCACGTGACAAAAGTGTGAGAGGAAAGAAGTTCAACTCAGTGCTTATTGTTCAAATAGGTAGTTTAGTTCATCCTTATAGGGCAAAGGTTTTCTTTCTGATAAGGATAGTATATGTGTAACAACATATCATATTGCTATGCCCACATGTGTGCAGCTAGATATAGGACTTTGCCCATATGCCTTGATGTCTCATGGCTTACAGTATAGCTTTTAAGTAGCTTATCTTGATCTGGAGGGTTTTTAGAGGCGCGCTGTCTAAGATACAACCACCTTCAACCACCACTACAACTATGTAATAATAATAATAACATAAACAATAATACATTCATTACTATAGACAGAATTCAATGTTGAATAAATATAAACTAAATATGCAATAGGCCTAACCTGATACTCTTTTGAATGATTATGCTAATTAAGATGATGACAGTGAAAAGTTATTTTGGAAAACTGCCAATCTTCCTATACATACAGTAAATACGACTCAAACCCAAAATAATTCATCAGAAATAATAGACAGGATAGCAGCTAGTAAATCAAGTCTGTCTATTAGACTTCAGCAATGGTTGGATCAGGGTGCCCAGGCAATGGTATTTTAGGATGGACTATAGTATATATGTATAGATATAGAGTACAAGATAGCCATTGTGTTTGTTTATTCATGTATTTATTAATGAATGAATGTATTCAATTAGGCATATTTATTTATTTGGGGGTGCACCTTCAATAGTTATACACAATCTCAAATACACACATGCACACATGCGCGCACACTACCAATGCATGTTGTGGTAAAATAGTAACCGTTGTGCTGACAGTGAAGCTCTGCTGAATGCAGGAAGCTACCTCGCCGTATTTAATTTACTGGTGTGTCACAGGTAGGCCTACTGAAGCACTGTGGTGGCTGTGTTGAATTTTTTATCGTCTGTCTTTCACAGAGTCTTATCTAACATGTTCTCCTCTCGCCTTGTGTCTCTACACTCACTGGGATGTACCTGCAACAGTATAACCTTTCAAACTGGCAATAGACCAGCTACCTTTTTTTATCAGTCGCTTTTTTGTTCGCTTTTTCCACCTCTAAGGAGTCATGCCCTCCTCCTCCTCCTCCCTCAGCTCAGTCACTGGGTGGTTCTTTAATGCTGCCACCTGCTGGTGGTGCTTCGGCAGTGCTCTCTATAGGTGAACAGAGGTGCCCTTGTGAAACACACAACCCTGTATATTGTTGTTCGCGTGCACTACGGCTGTCTTTTTTCATTTAATTTACTCCGCACAGTGGTGAAATTGTGCAGTCCCTGGAACAGTGCAAGAAGGCGAACAATGAACTGTTTTTAAGGGCATTTTCCCTTATTGAAAGACTTCAAGTTCAATGAGTGGTAACAGCTATATTTCTGTAGTGATGCATTGAAAAGTTGGTAGTCCAAAAGAAGTAAACATATCTGAAGAAGATAGAGGATGTTACCAGTCTATATTTATTATTACATGTGTACATTCATACCAGATATCCATTCAAATATTGAAAGGAGACATACAGTGAACCATTGTTGCAAGCATCTAAAGCAAGCTCAAAGGCACAACATCTATCCTTACTTTATCTTTAGTGAAAATCACTGCACATACAGAATGTTCATTTCTGCCATTGCAATCGATGCATTTTACAAGCTTTAAGCACAGATCTACAGCTCCTTGCACCCCCATACACGTTTTCTTTTCTTATTTCTCTCCTCAAAGCAAACATTGCTCAAGTACCGCACACCCAAACATATCGGTTTGTCAGTAAATGTGAAAAAAGTAAGCTATAAGCAAAACATTTGAACAGCAGCTGTGTAGAGTGAAGCGTTGGGGTCAGCATGAACAGCAACATACCGTACGCAGGAGAGTAGCAAAGGTGGTTTATTTGACAAAACAAATGTCACAAAGTTGCATTCTGATTTACAAAATACATACAGTATAGACCTGCTCCTCCTTTGCCACACCAGGAAAACAGTGTCCACTTCCACACCGTCAGAGAAGAAATCTATGTCTCTTCAGTGACTACTGCGGACCTATAGGGATAAGAAAGCAGTGTTGTGTTCACTGGGAAACAAAGATGAATGGGCAGGCATGAAACACAAGGAGCCAAGAATGGAGATGTATTGAAATGCTTATTGATTACCTCCAACATTCAGATTGTAATGATTAACGAGATAAAAAAAATCTGTATCACACACAAAGCCTACACACGCAATCATGCACGCATGCACATATACTGTATGCACATGCACTCGCGCGCGCGCGCGCGCACACACACACACACACACACACACACACATCCATAGCACACTCACCAACGCACAGATGCACACTCATGCTCCCACACACACACTTTTATCTCTCTATCATTCTCTCTGTCTCTCTCTGTCTCTCTGTTTCTTTCTTTCATTCTTTCTTTCTCTTGCTCTCTCTCTCCCTCTCTCTCTCTTACACACACACACACACACACACACACACACACACACACACACACACACACACACACACACACACACACACACACACACACACACACACACACACACACACAAACCCAAACCACCCACAACAAAACGATAGATGAACTACAAAAACTAGACAATGCACCCAATCCCTAATGACCTGAACTGAACAACAACAACAACAGCAACAACAACAAAACAAAAAGCATTCCTCACCGCCCCCCTTTTTTTCTAGTTCTGGAACCAGCTGATGAAATAGGCACAGATGCCGTGGAAGCTCTTCCAGCAGTACTCCTGAGCCATCTTGCTGGCTTTGGTGTCACCGTACGGCGTGGGCTTGGCCGTGCTCTTGGGCTTGGGCGTGGGCTTCTTGCCCTGGCCGGGTTTGCCGGCGGGCTTGGGCTGCTGGGGCTTGACGGGCTTGCCAGCCTGCTGGGGCTTCTGGGGCTTCTGAGCGGGAGCTTTGGTGGTGGTGGTGGTGGGTTTGCCAGGCTGCTGCTGGTGCTTCTCCTGCTGCTGCTGCTGCTGCTGTTGCTGGTTCTGCTGCTGCTGCTGGTTCTGGTTCTGTTGCTGCTGGTTCTGGTTCTGCTGCTGTTGACGGTCCTTATCCTGGCCAGGCTGCGCTGGGCGAGGGGTGGTCATCTTGGGCCAGGAGGTGTGGAAGACCATCTGCACGTCGTCGCTGGCGGTCTTGCACATGAGGGGCTTGTAGACGCGGGCGCCCTGGCAGGCGTTGGGCAGCTTGCGCATCTCCCACATGATCTGGGTGAAGTAGTGGCGGGGGTTGTTGTTGTAGGCGCGGCAGTGGTTGGGCTTGCCCAGGAAGTCGCACCAGTAGGACTTGCCCTTGTTCTTGCAGGAGACGCGCAGCTTGGTGAAGTCGCCCTGGCCGGAGATCACCATGGTGCAGGCGTCCTTGGCCTTGGTGCCGAACCGGATGGGCTCGTCCCAGATGCTCTTCGGCCTGTTGCTGCTGGCGCTGGCGTTGGCGTTGGTGTTAGCGTTGGCGTTGGTGTTAGCGCTGGTGCTTGGCATGTTGCTGTTGTTGTTGCTGCTGCTCTGGCTGCCCTGGTTGGTGTTGCTGTTGCTGCTGCTGCTGCCGGCTTGGCTACTCTGAGCCTGGCCGCGTGTCGCCCACACACAGCAGGCCAGCAGTAACGCCGCCTTAGCCAAAACACGCATGGCTGGAGGGATGGTGGTGCAAAGAGAAAGAGAGAGAGAGAGATGTGGAGGTGGAAGTGGAAGGAGAGGCTCAGTCCTGTGCAGGGCAGTCTGAGGGGTCTCGCTACCTTTTATAAACGTGAGGCCCACAAAGAGGCCATTGAAGACATGGAGAACCATGCAAACACACACTCACGTACACACACACACACACACACACACACACACACACACACACACACACACACACGCACATACACACACACCTACCCCCACCTGTGGAGGCCGTCCTTGGGCTGGTGGGACTGGGACTTTGGGCTCAGATGTCAGGAGGGCTGAGTGGGGGTTTGGGGTGCAGCTGGATGGCAGAGTGTGGGTTTGGGCTACTGCGGACCACATGGAGTGGGGTAGGGGTGGGGGTGAGGGTGGTGGAGGGGGGATGGAGGCCGCTGGTTATGGCGGCATATGGGGGAGGATGGGAGTAGATGGTTAAACACAAGGAGCTTAATGGTCTACAGGCCTTACCAGACATTATATAATCTTACATGCACACATAAGTGGCCCATTGACCATTGATGCTAACGTTCAGAAGAAGAAGTAGAAGAAGAAGAAGAAGAAGAAGAAGAAGAAGAAGAAGAACAACAACAAGAAGAAGAAGAACAAGAAGAGGTTTGAGCCTTGGTTTGTTTAGTTGTACTGACTTCACTGCAGGATGAGATCTTCCAACTTGAAGTGTATATTTTATGTGATGGGTACCTTAAAATGCAATAAATATTACAATGCACATTAATTTTTAGTGTGGAATAATAAACCTTGATGGAAACTTTAGCATCAAGTGTCATACCACTTAGTAGAAAAGACTATTTAGAAGGTTGGAAAATGTGAAAACCAGATAGGAACCTGAGAACAATTATGTATCACTATCGCTACCACAAGCAGAACTGCTGCAGACTGTGCTGAGCATGTCGTTTTCCATGCGTTACGCAGCAGCCCACTGGACTGCACGTCCATCTGCACACTTCATGCGCAAACGTGTGTGTAGTATTTCTCTCTGTGAGTTAAGGTTGGAAAAAAAGACGAGAGCACATTTTAAACGGAGAGGAAGGGGGGGTTAGGGGATAATGAGAAAAAAACACAAGCTGTACGAGAGAGGGAGCCAGGCAGGGAGAAACAGAGAGAGGTATGTGTGGACACTGTACTCCATACCCTTTTCCCAGCGTATAGATCTGCAGAAATGACTGGACTGGCCATCTGGCATACCCGGCATTTCCCGGTGGGCCCTGCACCCTCGTGGGCCCCTATTTTCAGAAAAGTTAAAACATATATTATAATTATTAATTAAAAAAATTAAAACATTTCTGTAAATAGGAGTCCACGAGGGTGCAGGGCCCACCGGTGAGTCAGTTCTGCGCCGCTAATTATGAGGTGCCCTTTTAAGCCAAAAGTGCCCGGCCCTATTTCTCCTCCACTCCAGCCCTGCATCTGCAGAAATGGCTGGCTGGCTGGCTGGCTTGTGGAGAGAAAGGCTCTCCTTGTGAGCGGCCCGGGGCTCGGCTGTGTAAACATGGCCGTTGGGAAGGGATTGATCACAACGGGCGGGGCAGGGTGCAGGGTGGGGTGGACTGATTTGGGGAAGGCTGTGGAGAAGAGTTGGCGCTGGCGGAGCTGAGGGAGGTGGGGGTGGGCCAGCCTAGTGGTCCCCTCCCTCCCTGGCACTGCTCCAACACCAGCCCAAACCCCCACCCACCGCCACCCCCCATGCAGTCCAGGGGCCTTCAGCCTGGGCTTGCGGATGAAGGGGGTGGACAGGGCATCACGCCACCTTGCTCGCCACCGTCCTTAAAATACGGATCCCCTCACAGAAGCGGCAGGGCCCAGCCACACCCCGCCGGTCACTCCTCCACTGCTGAGGGTGGCCAGGAGACACACAGCAGAGATGAGCAGTTGCGCGAGGCAGGCAGGCAGGCAGGCATGCAAGCAGGCAGGCAGACAGGCAGGCAAGCAGGCAGGCAGACAGGCAGGCAGGCAGGCAGGCAGACAGGCAGGCAGGCAGGCAGACAGACAATTTGTGCAGGCCAGTTTTGTTTGGGTACGGGCGGAGAGTACTGTGGCAAGGACCACAGACAGTGGCTAAGCAGCACCGTGTCTCACTCCCATATTTCACCTAGTGGCTCTCTGCACTGCTACTGCTGCTGTTGCCACTGGCTGCTGATTATGGAACGGTTCCAGATGAGAGTAATTTCCTCGTGTGTTTAGAAATAGCTTGTGTTTATGTGCTGAGCAATCAGTGCAGACAGGGAAGCGGAAACGGGTGAGACGAACGGGTATGCTGTCCCAGGCCCAAAGGAGGGGCCCAAAATTGTATCCCTGTTCAAGGGAAGGTGTTGAGAGGAGAGGGGACTGATTTCTTCAGACGATTTTGTCCCGGGTCCGGTCAAGGGCGTCAGTCAGTGGGCCTGCTGGGTGCAAGTAACCTCACTGAGTTCAGAAAATGGCATGGTGCTATAGGAGGGGCATTGAGGACGAATGAGCTCATATTATTTTCTCAATTGCTGTAAGTTGTTTTCTCTAAATTTAACACTCTGCAGATTATGGTACATGATATGCTGCCATTCAGCAATTCCGCTCATGTTGTGTTCCAGAGCATCGTACAGTGAATCATGTAAAGGGAGAGCTCTTTTTCCAAAATGAGATATATCCATTTTATAGAATGTTGGGAAATTGACATTTTTGTATTGGGCATTCCATTGAATTGCATTGCACAATGCATTTTTTATAGAGGTTTAAAAAGCATGTTCTCAAAACATTTGAATGGTAAGAATTCACATATAGATGATAGGACTACTTATCATTCAATTCCAATATTAAAATGCAAAAAGTCAAAAATGGTGGATATAGCGTTTTGGTAAAGAGCTCTTCGAATAATCTTTACATTGCCCCAGATGGCTCTCCGTTTACATAATTCACTGTACGATGCTCTGGAACACAACATGAGTGGAATAGCTAAATGGCATATCATGTATACAGGAACAGAACCAAGACCAATAACTACACATAGGTCACACATCCATGCCATAATGACCACTATCCAGAATGCACACATATCAACAGACAATCAAGGAATGACACTGGCAAGAATATATCACCAAATGTTACTCTTTATTCATGATTGATGCCCACAATGTTCTAGTTTGATCACTTATCAACCCTTTTTTTTCAAACTTTGCTCAAGAGCAATTTGAGTGTTTTTTTCTCTCCCACATACTCATATAATGATCATCACCCTTCTCTGTCTGGTTGCCATGGTTGCAGACATCACAGTGCTGTGCCTGCGTGGTCAGGACTGCAGCTAGGACTCTCTGGCGGTGTACTCTACCAGACATCTGCGTCATGACACACCACGCACAGCCAAACAGAACATTAATAAAGAACACAGAGAAACACTGAAAGAAACAAAACAATACAGAAACACTTCCTTAGGGGGGACATTATGCAAGAGGTCTGTGTGATATCTTGTTCACCTCTGAAGTACAAAAAACCCCACTTGAGACTTAAGCGCACACTATATAATACCAGAGCTATGCACCTTGAAGCATATTTCCCCCCTCAAAATTCTATATTACTGGGAACCTTAGAGTATCCAGTAGTGTTTTTTGAATACTGATCTTGAGTAATAATACACATTATCACCACATATGGTATCTTACCTAAACTAAAGTACTTCTCATGGAAAACCTGAGAATTACTGAGTTTTGGCTTTCGGTCAGGCTGTCCTTCTGGTATGGTGTTTGGCCTGTACCTTGACATGAGGTTAATAAATTGAACATTTTTGTACATATTTTAAAAATTAAGGTCTATAGATTAATCATACAATCTCTCAAATATCTGCTAGAATTTAAGGTTTTACGTCTACAATTCAATTAAACTGCAATGTCTTTTAAGATCTGAAATGTATACATGTAGTGATTTAAATAGGTACGTAAAAAAAAAACGTTGATCACAAGTACGCCCTTACGCTCCCTCGTCTTGTCCCTTTTGCCCATGCTCTGAGAGTACACAGTAAATTCTGCAGTGTTCATTTAACACTTAGAGAGTTGATTTGACATCATTTGGACTCAAATGAACTCTGTAAGTGTTGAATTAACACCACAACATTTACTGTGTAAATACCAGTGTAAGACTAAGAGGTGGAAGTATGTATCACTCTGTCAAACAGACTGCTGTCATCATACTGCAACAGATCATTGATACATCTGGAGCCAAATGAAGGATAGCCTGAACCTCCATTGCACAATATTTGCAGCGCACTGGATAAAACTATTTCATCAGTACATCATACACACACACACACACACACACACACACACACACACACACACACACACACACACACACACACACACACACACACACACACACGCGCGCGCGCGCACGCACGCACGCACGCACGCACACACACACACATTCACATACGTCCACAAAAAGAATTCACTATTAACATTGCTTTAAAAAAGTATTAACAAAAATATATATAAAACTTCCAAAAAGTGTTTTGAAAGTGAAATACAAAAAAAGAACAAACATTTTGACATGATTCGACTTGCATGTTTGTAGTGGTCACAGGCAGTGCTCCTGGAAACAGACATACACATTTATAAGTACAGAAGGGAGGTCATCATACCTCCAAAAAACAAACAGTTGGGCCATGTGCAGTCCATTCAGTCTGTCCCTAATGTAGTGTTCGGAATAAAAAAACGTGTTTCGTGAGACGTGTGCTGGGGTGACGATGCAAATGAGATCCTCTTGTTTGGGATGGGTCCGGTTAGTCAGAGGTGATGGATTCTGGTGGGACCATAGGACTGGGTTGAGTCAGAGTGGACAGCATGTCAAGTCAGAGTAGAGGGGTCCTCTGAAAGGTGGGGCGGCCAGAGATGGGGGGTGGGTGTTTGCTGCTGGGTTGGTACAGAGATGCTTGACACATGTGCTGAGGTCCTCGCTTCGTTTTTTTTGTCTTGTGCCTCTACCTCCCTTTTGTCCTCCTTCCACTGGAATGTCCTTTGTTCATCACTCACTGGAGAAGAAAAGATGTGTATGCTTATTACAGGCAAGAACACAAAACAAAAGCTTATTTCTGGTGAGCAAAGATTACATTAAAACCTTTAACCTGTTAAAAGACACAGCGTTATACATTTGCTGTTACCAGAATGCGATAACCTGTTAACACACAAACTTCCAAATGACTAAGAAAATCCCATAGGGATTTTCAAGTTGCTGTCATTTAAAAACTATACAGAGTTGGAACATGGCATTTTCTCTGGTAGGAGTCATATTCCAGACCTCTCTAACAAAGGTTCAACCAAGTTTATAGGTGAAAGCGTTTTATCTTTGAAAAATCCTTTTCACCCTCTGATGTTTTAGAGGGTATGAAAATTCCATCTCAACTTTCCACCATTGTTTTGTATGGTGACCAAAAGTTGCACAAATTGACAAAAACAAAATGAAACAAAAAACGACGAGGACACGCAATACCATAACAAACCATCTCCAAACCGAGCCGGTGGTTTTAGTGAACGGTGTCTCTATCTCTTAAGGCCAAGGAGCTTATGTGGGACTATGCTGCCCTACAATATCAGAACGCAGTATCTTGAAAATGGTCGAAAATGGGTTTAGACCGGAAATTGGCTTTAAAATACCTTCTTTTTCTTGTGTTAAAATTTTTTGGCCCAACTTGGTCCCGTTTCGGAAAAAAACACAAAAAACTGATTATACTGCGCTTTTTGGTTTTAGGAGGCTATGTGTTACTAGCCAAGAACGCAGTATAATGCGAATTATACTGCACTTCTCCATTGACACCGTGGTTTTGGTGTAGACAGTAATACCACAACAGAGCGCAGTATAATGATTTTTCAGCTAAAAAGTAATGAGAATGTTGTTTTTTTTGCTTTTTTCTTGCGTGCATAAATTTTCACCATAAAAAAGTATTATATAGAAGTGTCATCACCACTTTACCTCCAACACAGTCGCGTGGACAGAAAGGAAACTTTAAAGCCTTTTTTCTCAGTTTGGCATTTTGAATTATACTGCGTTCTGAAATTGTAGGGCAGTATGGTAGTTAACTTTTCAATGACTATTACAGCTTTCCACTGGTGGAACAGCGTGCATTAGGTCGGCTTCACACCAAGGCGATGAAGCGTCGCGGGACGGAAGCGATTTTTACCGGCGGTGGCGAAAAAACATGGAAACAAATCTGTCCTTCCACACATACCGGCGGTAGTGAGGCAGCAGGGGCACGGGAGCCGGCTCCGCGCTGCATTTGGAAAATAGAACTTGAGTGGATTTCGATCGGCCGTGGCCGGCGGTGTCCCATTCAAATGAATGGCAAAGTAACGCGCTAGCTTTGGCTTTGAGCTGGACTGGCCGTGCACGCCGACGCTGTCGGTGGGAAAGGCAGAGTAGAACACACCGGCCGAAACTAAGCAGAACGACCTAATTCATCTCCCTTCCGTTCAGCGATGCCTTGGTGTGAATTCAGCCTTATGAGGCTACTAGACATAAAGAGTGACTTACCTGGATGGACAGATTAGCTCCAGTTGTCATTACCACTGTAAAACAGACAAACACCGTTTGTCAAAAAAGTATGCATGGTGGGTGATCATAAACTGAGTTTGCATATCCCTAATTGGTGAATTGAGACAGGATTTTTCTATTTTTCGGATGGAAATACACTCACTCGCAATTACTCTCCAACCCGTTAAATTCATCATTTAAAATAAGTATGTGACATATTTTCACTGACTGCATAAATAAATCACGAGAGGAATAACAAAATGCAACATACTGTAGATTATGGAGTGAAAGGAAAAGTATATGAGAGAGGGAGATATGTAGGGAGTGATTAACAGGTAAACAGAGACAGGGAGATATATTACCTCTTGTGTACAGTAAGCTGTCTTTATGTTAACCACACAAAATCTCAAAAAGCTATGGTATAGTGGAAGCAAAACCGAAAGGAGGATTGGCTATCTTTCTGGTTACTGTTCAGGTGTACAATTGGGCGGCTTGATAGTATGAACTGTGCTATGAAATGGTATCATTAGAGAGAAAGGAGGAGAATGTGGCCATGGGCCCTTCTCAAAACCTAGGACAGTGTCCTTCCAAGTGTATCAGCCTAATTAGTCACACCCAGTGATTGGATACTCTTTATTGGCCACACCCAGTAATTGGATATTCTGTAGAGTTCACCAAAGAGTATCCAATCACTGGGCGTAACTAATTAGGCTGATACACTTGGAAGGACACTGTCCTAGGTTTTGAGAAAGGCCCAATATATGAGGGAGCAGAGATGAAGATGGCTGGCCAGGTGATGCTGATGAGGGGCAGCAGTACAGGTGATGGCCAGGTGGGTGCCAGAGATCTGTCTGCTTCTTTGTACCTCTCAGTGGTCAGACTTTGCTCAGGTTTGACCTGTGGAGGTGTCACCAGTCAGGCTGCTGTGGCGGTGCCGAGGCTCGGGGATATCGACACATGGTGTCATAGGATGGCATGCTGGAGCACGGAGAAAAACACGCCCATGTCAAGACAAGTAACTTCAACACACAGGAATTGTCCAAGCAGAAGCGTTTGAGCGTGGAAGGGAAAGTGCGAAAGAAAGAGGGAGCGGTGCAGAGGAAATGCATGCGCGTGCCAATGATGTGAGGATAGCGTATTGCCGTTAAAGTGAAAGCCAGAGAAGGTTATGGACAACTGTTGTTTTTGTGTAAGCCTGCAACATTGTGGAGATACATGCATGGGAATCCTGGAAAGGAGGGAGGACCCTCAAAAGGCCATTCACCAGAAGTCCCTGCTATTGCTTCATGACCTGAGAAGCATTACACAGTAAATGTTGCGGTGTTAATTCAACACTTAAAGAGTTCATTTAAGTCCAAATGATGTCAAATCAACTCTCTGAGTGTTAAATGAACACTGCTGAATTTACTGTGTACACGTGCATCTGTTCAAGCATGCATGTAGTTGAAGGAGAGAATTGTGCACATCCCAGGAAAAGGTGCAGGACGAAGTCCAATTGTAGTTTTCAGAAGTCAGAAGTCTGCACACTTAAAATCCTTTTTGTCTTTTATGATTTCATGGCTGGATTACGTTCCGACTTCAACAGTCTTGTAGAATCTGATGAAGACTGTTGAAGTCGAAACATAATCCAGCCATGAAATAATAAAAGACAAAAAGGATTTTAAGTGTGCAGACTTCTCACTTTGAAGACAAGCATGCATGCAGGACATCATGCAAAGCTCAGCATTCGTATGCAGATGAGAAAGAGTATATACTGTTTATAAAAGCATAAACATGCAGCAATAAACACTAGTAGTATATCATACCTGACCAAAACTGAATTGTGACTGCCTTGCATGTGTTCATTATGAAAACCAAGATTACCAAATTCCAAACTGAAAGGAGAGAGTGAAGTAAAGCATGGGATGAAACAGAACAGTGATGTGACTGAATGATATGACACATGACATGACATGATATGATATGATATGAGAAGGAAATATAATGGCTGGAAATGGAGGTGACGTCATTACTCCGGGGTATTGTTTGTAGGCTAAGGCTAAAACTTTCGTTGTAGAAATATTAATACTCATTCATGAATGCTCAGAAAGGATGATTTTGTTTCAAATGAGCATGCCTGTTATTTGTCCAAATCTAAGGATTATATTTCCGGCTTACAAAATGAGACTCGGATGTCTTGATGGTAAATGAGGACATTTTTTTTTTTGGATGGAGATCAAAGTGTAAAGTAATAGCTGAGATGGGTGAAATGAGAAGAATTGGAGGAAGGATAGAATGGATTGGCAGATAGGACCAACCAAGAAGTCAACGAGTAATTGTGGAATTCAAAGATGACAGTCTTGTCCCAGTGACAAGATGGACAATTGTCAAAGCTGAGATGAAAGAAGAAGGGAAAAGAACGAAAAATGAAAACAAATGAATCTCAGAGAGTAAAATGCCAAGTCCCAGAAACAGATGAGCTGTAGAATTGGGAAACGAGAGATGAATGAATGAATGAAAGAAAGAAAGAAGGAAGGAGGGATAGAAAAAAAAGAAAGAAAAAAAAGAAAAAGCCAAAGTGGCATTACTACAAGAGCACGGCAGTACATGCTGGAGAGGACAAGAGCTTTCTTGTGGAGCTAGAACTGGTATCAAGGGAAAGAGGGGCAGGGGGGAAAGGAGCCTAGCAGACCTGCGGTGGCATGCCTCTCTGTTGGGGAAAAGGCCCTTCTTGTTCTTATTAGAATGAGATATTGCTGTGTTGGTACATTCACATAATATATGGATTCATTAAGATCCCAGTGTGAGAGAGACATTGTCAGGGCAAAGCATGAGAATTTGGGCATGCTGCCCTTGTGTGTGTGCGTGTACGTGTGCGTGTGTGCGTGTGTGTGTGTGTGTGTGTGTGTGTGTGTGTGCGTGCGTGTGCATGTGTGTGTGTGTGTGCGCGCGCGTGCGCATGTGTGTGTGTGTGCACGCGTGCGTGTGTGTACAGATGCTTGTGTTTGTGTATCTCTCTGTGTATTCACTTGTTACTCACTCATCATAGACATCTTCTGTCTCCATTCTCCTGTAGAATTTGGCGAGTTTTATCGATAAAATAATGCTTGGGAGTAGGAACAAACAGCATCCACCAAGTCCAAACCAGAACGTGTTCTGTGAAGAATAAAACACAGACATACAGTACATCAAAAACAGAAGAAAATAACGTTTTGTTTTTACCTCTCTATACTAAAACTATCATTAAACAACTCTGGAACACGTTTGACCTCTAACCATCTTAGTGGACAGAAAATGATACATTTTCTATATTCCCTTTTAAAATCTAATTATAGTTTGTTTTAGCATTAAGCATCCCACTTGTAAACATGCAATACGCAGCCTCTGCTAGGGCCGTGAGTTAATCTGTGCCCTAAGTAGATTACCTCAAACAGGCTCACAAGCTCTGTCCTCTGCTTGGCTACATATGGCCTTGCAAGTTGCCACCCATTCTTAGACTGTGCCAGGAAGGCTTTGTAGAATAGAATAGAACAGAATAGAAAGCCTTTATTGTCATTATACAAAGTATACTGAGATTTGAGCTTCCCTACAAGGTGCACAGTTTACAGATGAACGTAGTCCAGTAAGTGTGAGTTCAGTGTCGTAACAGCTTTGGGGAAGAAGCTGTTCTTCATTCTATTGGTTCTGGGTTGTAGGAACTAAAGAGTAAATTGCTGTGGGTTGAGGTACTGTACTGTAGGTCAGTGGTTCCCAACCTTTTTCTTAAGGGACCCATGTTTCTACTATTGTAAGCTTTGGTGACCCAACCACGCGAGCGCCCGCACGAGAGAGAGTCACAAGATGCCCTATGTTTCCTGCGAAAACTAATTTTAGTTATTTTATTCCTCAATTCGACTTTGGTCAAATATAGAATAAATGTTTAATGTAGCACTAATACAATTTGTTGCTTCTATGCATTTATTAGTTAAAGGCTTTGTCATTCAACATGGGCAATATATATATATTTAAAATGAAACCCCTTAAAATCAAGAGGGCTCCGTGACCCCCTGTGGATCTTTGGCGACCCATTAGTTGGGTCCCGACCCATAGGTTGGGAACCACTGCTGTAGGTAGTGGCTGACGTTTTTGAAAATGTCTTATACCCCTTTATTGCTAATTCTCCCCTGCAGCTCGTGCCAAACACCATTGCTACACGGCAGGACATGTACATTTTGTACAAGCTTGCTATGATTATACAAGCTAACTACCCAGCCCCCCCTCCCCCGCCACATGCCATGCCAAACATGCACACACACACACACACACGCACGCATGCACGCACGCACGCGCGCGCACACACACACACACACACACACACACACACACACACACACACACACACACACACACACACACACACACACACACACACACACACACACACACACACACACACACACACACACACACACACACACCTTTGTTCAAAAATGCATAAATGCCCAGACCACACACATGACAGCTCAGGTTAATTTGAGCGGACCACAGAGTGCATGTTGAGTCTGGGCTAGAGTCAGAATAGACTCGAAAACATAAACAGTAGTATGCAAAGCACTTCGTGCATTCATAAACACATACGATCACACAAACAACCAAATAAAATGTAATGCTGCCTCTTTAGAACAATGTCTTAAATTACCACTCATTAAACGCACGCACACACACACACACACACACACACACACACACACACACACACACACACACACACACACACGCACACACACACACATACACACATACACACACACACACACACACACACACACACACACACACACACACACACACACACACACATGCCTGTAACCCAACGTACACACACACACACACACACACACTCACACACACACACACACACACACACACACACACACACACACACACACACACACACACACACACACACACACACACACACACACACATGCCTGTAACCCAACGTACACACACACACACACACACACACACACACACACACACACACACACACACACACCCAACGTACACACACACACACACACACACACACACACACACACACACACACACACACACACACACACACACACACACACACACACACACACACACACACACACACATGCACAGAGGCATACATGCATATTCGTTCAAAACGTCCCCCTCCCTCCCCCTCTTAAAACAGCCTGCTTCCGTCTCCTGCACCTGGGGGGCTCTGGGTGTAAACAGTGGGAATCCTGTTCTGGGGCTGTCAAGGGGGAGTGTGTGTGTGTGTGTGTGTGTGTGTGTGTGTGTGTGTGTGTGCGTGTGTGTGTGTGTGTGTGTGTGTGTGTGTGTGTGTGCGTGCGTGTGTGTGTGTGTGTGTGTGTGTGTGTAGTGTACTTGTGTGTGCTTGTGAGCATCAGGCACGTGTAGGTATGCATGTACCTACCGTGTGTGTGTGTGTGTGTGTGTGTGTGTGTGTTAGTGTGTGTGTAACCATGTGTGTGACCATGTGTGTGTGTCTGCATATGCAGAGATGCCATGGACATCGTGTACCAGGACATGCTAAACTCTACGCCTCCCTCCCTCCCTCCCTCCCAGCCCTCACCTGTGTTAACTACACGACCCCTATCGCACCGTACGCCACAGAGAGAGAGAGAGAGAGGGGCTGAAAGGCCGCGTTGTCTCTTACCACTGAATCCACTATGAAGCTGCAGCCCACAATCTCCATGGAGTCCACCAGGTTAGCGATGGGCTTGCACTGGGCCACCTCGGCATCGAGCTGTGGAAAATCACAACCAGCGCGTTAGCACGGCCGCCTGTATGGCAGTTGTATGAGCGTCTCACATACGTGTGGCACGGAGGGAGGCATGCATTCTTGTGCTCCGCGCCTCTCGCCTTGCAGTTCAGTGCTGTGCTGTGTTGTGTTGTGTTGTGCTGGGCCTACCGTACAGTGAATACAGTACATATGCAGAGTAGTTCTACTTGCAGCAATCACATCGTCTGCCTTAGGAGAAGTCATTTGGATTTTTAAAAATATATAACGCTATATATTAGTGGTGTCAACAATGATCGATTCGGCGATCCGAATCGATCCGGGGTATGGACGATCCAGATCCAGATCCGGCAAGTTCCAGAATCAATCCGGCAATTTTTTTAAGTTTCAATTACTTCCATGGATATTTCTGGAGCAAATGAATGTTAAATTAAATAAAAACACTTCAAAACATTGCAAGACTGATACAGACTGATACAGAAAACAGCCAATAAATTGTTGATCAGTATCTGACTACTTGTATTTCCTCATCATGGCTGAACATTTGCTTTGCGTTCAGTAGAAATGTAATGCATTGCAATGCATTGTAGAATTGAATCGAATCGGATTGGATCTAATAGAATCGAATCGAATCGGATCTACTACCTCCCGAATCGTGATCGGATCGGATCGGATCGTGAGAGCAGTGCCGATCCACACCACTAGTATATATTGGGGGGCATTTTTGGCCTTAATTATGAGTGCAGTGAAGAGTTGTACAGGAAGTGAGTGGGGCGAGAGAGCCGGGGAAGGGTCGGCAAAGGACCCGGGCCGGAATTGAACCGGGGTTAGTTAGCGGCGTAGCAGACGAGAGCCCAACCCTTAGCGTCATGGTACGGCCTGTAATTTGGATTTTTTTTGTGAAGATTGACCAATGACATCTATAGCGGTGTAAATGACCCCTAGCAGATCAGCGAGGACTTCATCTCAACGCAGTCTCACCCCAAGTAGTCAATTTCTGACTACCTTGGACCAGACGGCAATTTTTGACGTCTTGGGTATTCCTTCCACGTCACATTTTGACTATGTGGCCTAACCCTAAAACTATTCCTAAACCTAACCTCAATGACGTTATGCTGCCACAAGGGGGCGCCTTTGAGGACAGTCAAAATGTGACGTGGAAGGAATACCCAAGACGTCAAAAATTGCAGTCTTGGGGTGTCAAAAATTGAGTAGTCAAAAATTGACTACTTGGGGTGAGACTGTGTAGTTCATCTTCATCACCTTGCACCAGCTGCAGCTGGGCGGCTCTTTGGCAATGTGCATCCAAAGACAGACTCTTACCAGAGATAGTAGAGAGAGAGAGGTTCCATTGGCCCATTGTTTCCTGGTTCTATTATGGCCCCCCTTTGGCAGACCTAGGCAGACCTAAGGACTGTTCTATTCATTGTAGGAGCATTATGACACGCCCCTTTAGGCAGACCGGAACCTGGTCATGTTAGGTGCCCATAGAAACCTATTATGTTGGCATATCTCTATATACTTAAAGAATCTCTGCTCTTACTTTGACTGGTGCATCCAACACAGCACACAGAAACAGGCATGCAGAGGCCAAGTAAAAGCCCTGCATGGCATTGCGTATATATTTAGCCTGTTCACTGTATGAGCTGACTGTATGAACACGTGTTCAATTAAGTAAATTGAGTTTTCTCACAAAAATGTTCATAACCTGTGCCATGTGCACAAATACAACCAATTCATTGAGTGTACTTCATTTGTTTTGAAGCTGCCAGTTTTTTCCACTTGCACACAAACACTCATTCATTATTTTGTCTGGCACACTCTTGTCTTTGTGTCTTGTCAACTCATGATGCCGGCCCAGCACATATTCCGTAGCTCCCCGCTGCAATTTGAGGATACGACGACAATCCACAGCTAGGGGCGATTCTAGGATCAGATGGGGCCCCAAGCAAAAATGCAAAAGAATGAACATTTGAACCAAAATCGCCACTACTGTGGTAAAGTGTGGCCTGTTATTCACTCTCTAGGGGCTTGGGGGCCCCAAGCGGCTGCCTGCCTTGCCTGGTGGCAAGATGGGCCTCTGTGACCATGGCGGTATACTCACCGAGAGTTTGACCCAGTTCGTGTACTGTTTGAAGTATCCCACCACCGTCTCCACGAACTTATCTGTTTCCTGTTGGACGGAGAACACACAGTCGTTTATATAGGAGCAGTAAACACAGGAGGCAGCAATGGAGAGACTATTTTTGAATATGTGGTGCCTTCCCACCTGCTTGACGGCGTATGAACCGTTATTGGAGATGAGATATTCCGCAGCATCAATGGCAGTGAGCACATTGGTGACTTTGTTCTGAAGAGAACAAAAAAACAAAATATTTTCATGACATTTATGTCCATTTCATATTCATTTGTAATCTTCGATTTGTGTAAAGCTAATACAAAATAAAAGGCCGTCTACAATAGCCCCTTAATGCCATACCATCTGAGGCAAGCTGGAATAGTCATTGAAAGGTTAATTACCTTAGTACTACACTACTATGGCATAACACAGGGCCTTTAGTAATGCACTACGACTCGGTCATTGCCATTCTGGTAACAACAAATTAATAACGTTGTGTTTCGACGGGTTAACCCCTTAAGACGTGCCATTATAAAGTAGCTGTTACCAGAAGGGCAATGACCAAGTCATGATGTATTACCAAAGGCCCAGTGCACTGTCATGGTAGTGTAGTACTATAGTAGTTAACGTTCAATGTCTATTACAGCGTGCCACAGG
>NW_026945566.1:1637716-1657716 GCF_034702125.1 Engraulis encrasicolus | reverse complement strand
TAAACAGAAAACAAACCAAAAACGGTTTTATGGACTTAACTCCAGCACGTACTTACATCAGAGAGGAGCCTCTTATAGACAAATCTTCAATCGTTCCACCATCAGAACTTAACCATGTACTATAGTACGTACATCATGACCTGTGCATTGCTTCAAGTTAGAGTTAACATCATCTTAATAGACTAAGCAAAGTGAATGAATTATCCTTGTCCACAGTCAAACACCATCTTTTACAGACAGGGTGAAATTATTGTATCAAATGCAGTCCATTCATCTAATAAGTGTCCATCCCGGATGGCATATCTAAAGCCTTGTTTGTATTGGATGGCTTGGGTTGGACCTGTACAGGCTCTGTCTCTGGCGCTCCGACTAGGGCCATGGTGTTTAGTGATTAGTGTTTCGCGTTTCATATAGGGAGGGATTCATGGTTGATTCAAACTCACCAGTTGGTCGGTCTGGGCTTCCAGGTCGTTTGCAAAGGATAACAAATCCACTACAGTCACGCCTTTGTTCACCTACAAGCCAAAACAACAGGCACTGTGAGAAAGAGACAGGGCATAACCTCGGAGACAGTAGAGATGGGGCATGTGTTGGAATGGACGTAGAGAGAAACCACAGTAGCAGTAGTAGGGTATTTCCAGAGTTGTATTTTGTATCATCACACACAGGTGTGTGTGCGTGCGTGCGTGCGTGTGTGCGTGCGTATGTGAAGGTGTTGAAAGTACCTCAGCCAGATAGGCCTCAAAGTCGATCTCTCCAACGCCGGTGTTGGCAAAGTTGAGGAGATTATCTCTCCCTTCTTGTCTCAACAGTATGATGCCCTCCAGGTCCACATTTACGCTGCTAAAAACTTTAGCCAGCTCAGGGTTGTACTGAAAAATGTGAAAAAATATATACACACACTCAATATTATCGATGAAAGAGATGCAAGCACAAATTGCACATTCTGGCATTCACATTATAGTTGTGCCCAAAATCTTACGTGAATGCTTTATTCATTATATACAGTATATGCAGTGTTGCTAAGGAATAATCCATTATGGGAAGGGTTAAGAGCCAAATGCAAATGTATTTTTTTCATTCAATACCATGTAGTTAAATTGCTTACCACTGTGGCATTGATGAAATTGTTGAAGTTGAACTTTTTCTCTAAATGCAGTGCTGAATACAGGCCACTATTGTCATAACAGTCCCTGGGAAAAAGGCAGAGAGAAAAAGACAAGGTAAAAGAGAGTGGAAGAAAAAAAATGGTAAATAGTTGTAACAATAGTATTTGATACATTTAAAATTTCAATTGAGCTTTGTACAAGTTTCAGCAGCTGCATCTGTCAGCCACTCTAGAACAACACACCGCACGATTCTGCCCTCTGCTGGTTAAACTGGTACATAACTTCTCACCACTTATAGACCCAGGCCAGACAGTAGAACATCCTGAGCCTGAACCTTTAACATTTTTTTTAAATGAGAAAAATACCTAAAAAAAAACCCTAATGTCTACATTTTATTATTGCAAACAAACGCTTTCAAGCTTGATATTATGCACTGAGCCCGAATACTATCAGCCCTGTAGACTGACATCAATTTAAATATCCATGATCTCGCTTTTTTAACACTGACCTTCCGGCATTTTCATTGAATGTCTATTTGTAGACCACTGTGCCCCTATGTCATGTTATGTAATGTAACGTGAGGCTCAATTCATGTTGGTGATACATCTCTCTCTATTGTTACGATTGTGATAAGGGGCAGTCGTGGAAACCGTGATCTAATGGTAAGGGAGGTTGTCTTAAGATCAAAGGGTTGCAGGTTCGAATCCCACCCTTACCCTCCCTCCATCCGCAACTGAAGTGCCCTTGAGCAAGGCACCTAAGCCCACACTGCTCCAGGGACTGTGACCAATACCCTGTAAAATAACTTTGGATTAAAAAGCGTCACCTGAGTGTAATGTAATGATATGTCTTTCTATATTTGATGCGGCATGTGATTTCTACTTGCCCATTTTCAGCTCTTTGGAACATCAATGTTTATCTTCTCTTATGTTAAAGCAGGGCTATTCAATTGGAGGCCCGAGGGCCACATGCGGCCCAGATGCAGTTCACATGCGGCCCAGGCATGGCCCCCAACTGAAGCAGTATACATTTCAGTTTTATTACTGCAGTACTTGCTTACTATTATTTGCTTGTGAATCTTCTGCTTGTCTTATACATTCACATTCAATGTGGTTAAGTTTTAGGTTAGAGGAACATGTTTAAAATTTGTTTGTGGACTACTGATTTTAAGTGTCATTTCAGTGGTCGTGATGTCTGAAAATGTGTGGCCCGACTGCAGTTCTTGGTTTCGAAATGTGGCCCAGATGAAATTCTAATTGAATAGCCCTGTGTTAAAGGATACCTGTACATGCTGCCGATGGTCAGGTCAATATTGGGGTCCTGAAACAGCATGCCGGGGAGGAAGTTCTTCTTCTCCGGGTGTACTATGAATGGCGTGTCAATGATCTGGAAAGAAGCATGAACTTAGTGGTCAGCGTTGTGGCCAATGCGCCATACAGTTGTAATAAGCGTCATGGTATATGGCTCCAGCAATGGTCTTTATGAGGTGCATTTGTAATTAACATATGAGCCAGATAAACATGAAAACGTGAAAAGGATGCTCTGATTTTTTTTTACTCTATGTTTATAAATTCTTCCAAACTTGTGCCATATTGTTTTGTTTAAAAAATGATGGAAAATAGCAGGCGTAAAAGTGTACGGATGTTTTCCAGCTGTCTTAGAGAACGCTGCAAAACCCAATACACTATAATGAAGCAAATGTTTACTACCCCTCTTGTGACATACAATACAATTAATTTGACCAGTTTTTGGAAGGTATTTGGCTGGAGTGTGTGTGTGTTTGTGTTTGTGTTTGTGTTTGTGTTTGTGTGTGTGTGTGTGCGTATGTGTGTGTGTGTGTGTGTGTGTGTGTGTGTGTGTGTGTGTGTGTGTGTGTGTGTGTGTGTGCGTGCGTGCGTGCGTGCGTGCATGCGTGCGTGCATGCATGCATGCACGCGTGCACGTGTGTGTTCGTCTGTGCGCATGTATGTTCGTCTGTATGCATTTGTGTGTGTGTGTTTATATCTGTGTGTTCATAATACAGTATACAGTATGTGTGCGTGTGCGTGTGCGTGTTCCAGCCCTGCTCCAGATCACCAAACACATTCCTCCATCGCTGTCTGGAATTCTACCCGACCGCCACCCCATCCCCTCGTAGCGGGCCAGGGACACACAACCACCCCAGTGTTAGGCCAGTTATGTAATATTACACAGCCCTCCAGCCTCCCAAAAGCCAAAACCAACACCTGCAGGATGCAGGCATGACCACGGAGAAGACTGATTTCCACATCAGCCACTCCTCAATTGCCTCTCTCATAACCACTACCCTTACCTACGCTGGGCTGGCGTTAAGTACAGTACAGTGCGTACAGTGGCGGTGCCTCCCACTTCAGAAGTGCAGACGTGTGGCATAAAGGGACGTGTGGTGCTCTGTGTAATGTTCGAGGCAATGGCTGCCAAGGTTTTGGGTTGCAGTGTGGATGCTTTCCCTCTAAACTTTGGCCCTTCAGTCTCAGTCCCACACACACACACACGCGCGTACACACACGCACACACGCACGCACACACATGGAGGCACATGCATGCACATAAGCACACAACGCGCACACACACACACACACACACACACACACACACACACACACACACACACACACACACACACACACACACACACACACACACACACACACGCACACACACACGCACACGCGCACACGCACACACCCCTTCATTCTCATTCACTGACCTTGAACAGCTCTCTGTTGGCCAGTGGCTCACAGACCAGTTTCTCAATATTGCCCCCGGCAACGAACGTGGACGTCACAATCGCCATTAGCACCCAGGAGAAGATGAAACTAAAACCCACACCGCTACGGTAGAGAGAGAGAGAACAGAGAGAGGGAGGGGAAAATCAGTGAGTTGGAATGAAGTTGCAAACCCCCTAAGTGCCGATTCAGAAAATAATCTCAATTCATTTTTATTCACTAGAAAGCTATCAAAATGGCATAGTTTTTTATTTTATTTATGTAATATAACTATTTATATGTATTATCAAGTACATGAATGTAAACCAAACCAACAATTGGGTTCTCTAAAAATATAGAAGTGCAGGTCTTCAGAAATGGAGTTAGGGGGTTTTGCATCTGAACTCTTCAATTTCCTCTATGACCTAAAACAAAATGGCTGCAGATAACCCCTGGTGATGACGTACGCCATGAGAAGGTTTCCGCCCGTGTTGGAGAGGCAGCCACGAGTGGTTGGGGTGGCGTTCTTGTCATAGCCACAGGTTCCACACAGCAGGCCCAGGAAGTTGAATGCCAGGATAAGAACCACCATACAGCAGATGGCCACACACCCGATCCACCTGCATAACACCAAGGCAAGGAAGAGAGAGAGAGAGAGAGAGAGAGATGCGTAAAGAAATTTGAAACTATTATTGGTCCATCTCTGTTACTTGTCCTGTCTTGCACTTAAATGTCCGTTTGTAAATGTCAGTCCTGTATTATGTCTATGTTCCGTCATGGTATAGAGAGAGAAACCTAATTTCAATTTCCTTGTATGACCAGAGCATATAAAGAAACAGGCAATAAAAGCTGACTTGACTTGACTTGACTTCAAACGGTTGAGTACCACTAGTCAGGGGTGGAAAGTAACTAATTACATTTACTCAAGTATTGTACTTGAGTAGCTTTTATGAGTACTTTGTACTTTTTAAGTAGTTTTTGAATATTTTTACTTGTAATGAATATTTTTACTTGTACTTGAGTACATTTTGACCCAAGTACTTTACTCAATTACACTGGAACCTGGCCTAAGTACTGAGTAAAAAATTGGACCAAATGCCATGCAAAATAATGCCACAATCTGCCGGAAATGAAAGATTATGCAGGATGGCACACAGCCTTTCCACTATTGTACTATCTTGGATCAATGCATCGGATGATAGCTGGAGCCAAGCAAGAGATAGAGGTCATGGAGGACGATATTCAAGAAAAAGAAACATTAAATTATTGAGAGGAAAGGTAATTCAAAGTAACAAAGTACTTTTACTCAAATTACATTTTTAAGTGAAGTACTTTTTTACTTTTACTTAAGTAGATTTTTAGATGGGTACTTTTACTTTTACTTGAGTAGGATTTAGGCAAAGTAAAAATGTTCTGTACTCTTTCCACCTCTGCCACTAGTGTTATTTTTCAGAGGTGCACCGAAAATTCGGCCGCAGAAAATATTCGGCCGAAAACGCAAAAAAAGACACTTTCGGTTTTCGGCCGAAAGCCAATTGAGTGGCCGAATCGGAGGTCGAATAGAAAATGAATTGAAAATGAGCATTAATGAAACTAATTTCAGTTCTACTCTAACATTTGAAGACTTCAAGTACACATTTATTTTCTATCAAAAACATGTCAAAACATTTATTGTAAACCATAGATTTCAGCAATATATAAAAATAGTTAAAAACTTAACTTTTGATCACTTTTGACTAAATTGTAAGCTTAATATTCGGTTTCGGTATTCGGCCAAGTGCTTAATTGTTATTCGGTTTCGGTTTCTGACACAAATTTTCATTTCGCTGCACCTCTAGTTATTTTTCAGAGCGCTTCCTTTGGCCAGGTGCGTAGGAGTGGAACCACTGGGTCACAAACGAAGAGACTAGAAAACTCCCGCACACTGTTCACATTTGCAGCGATTTACTTGCAACAATTCGGTCTATTGACATTCCCGAAACGTTGCAAGCAAAACGCGTTAATAAGAGCAGTGTGTGTGAGCTTTCGTGTCTCACTAGTGTAAAAGCTTTTACAAATCAGACTCACGCACACCATCACCAGTAATTACTGTTTCAATTACTCAGAATACTACATTTACAGTAAAAAGGCAGGACGCCAAGGCACTCTTCTTTCATAAAACCGCTTTATTGTATAGGCTAGTTCATGTTTGAACTTGAATAATTAAAAATATTGCCACTGCCAACATGTTTCGGCCTGCTACAGGGCCTTTAAGAGTGCACAAGGTGAATCAAGCAGTGACACTGCAGTGGCAGCATTTTTAATTATTTACTGCAAGTTCAAACATGAATTACTGGCCTCCACTCTACAATAAAGAGGTTTTATCTAAGAAGAGTACCTTGGCGTCCTGCCTTTTAAAAAAATATTTTCTACGTCTTGGCCAAAGAACAAACTTCAAACCACCACCAGTTTTACCACTTGAACGGCGCAGCCTTCCAGCTCTCTCCCTTTTTACTACATTTACAGTATACTCAGACAGGCTTTCTCTTATTTCAACACACAAGGTATGATTGTAGCCCCATAATGCACGCCGTGCCATCTGAGGCATACTGTAGCAGCCATTGAAAGGTTAAAGGTGGGGTTGCAGGTATGACATCACGTTGGGGGAACTCCCCCAGGATTCTAAGGCACATAGACTCCTATTAGCCTGCGGAACCCCCAACGTGATGTCAGAATGGTACATTTTCTCAAAATGGTTAACCTGCAGCCCCACCACCATGATAGTACTACTCTACTATGACATAACACCTAGTAATGGGCCTTTAGTAATGAACTACGACTTGGTCATTGCCATTCTGGTAACAACACATTTATAACGCCGTGTTGCAGCAGGTTAACCAGCAAGATGGGGCACCTGTAAAAGTCCATCTGGTCGATCTGAGGGTAGAAGGTCTCAATGTTCTTCTGGTTGTCTGTCAAGAACTTGGTGAAGTTAATCAGTGCTGGCTCCAAGGGAAACATTTTAGTGAAGCCAACGATTTCACCTCCAACTTTATCCAGCATTCCCTTCACACCTAGAGGTGAAAAGATGCATAAAGGGACAGAGAGGTGTGAGTGTGTTGGATTGTTATGGGGAGAGGCAAATAAAGAAATTTTCCGCATCCTGATAAAGAGTTAGAAGGCTAGATTCTAAGCACAGACCTCAATACACATCAGCAGGGGAAAATGCAGTACAGTTCATTGTCATCTAATCTACAACATCGTTATTAAAGGAGTATGCCACTATTTTGGGGCTTAATACAGTTAAAAATCGTTGGCCAGGGTTTATAAAGGTGGTAAAGTGTCTTATTTTTCATGTAAGCCATTGTCTTGCTTTAAGACAAGTAAAAAGAGGGAGCATGTCGCTAAGCTAGTGAAAGTCAATGGATCCGTGTAGCATGCTACAATGCTACACGGATCCATTGACTTTCACTAGCTTAGCGACATATTTCCTCTTTTAACTTGTCTTAAAGCAAGACAACGCTTAACATGAAAATTAAGACACTTTACCACCTTTATAAACCCCAGCCAACGATTTTAACTGTATTAAGCCCCTAAATAGTGGCATACCCCTTTAATATGGGAAAGCTACTGGTAATGATTACAGAGTCGGTTTACATGTTTTCAAGTAATGCCACTCTAAAGCACTACTTGGAAATCACTATAGCAACGGGTGGGGGACAGGGGGGCACGTCACTGACACTTACGAGGCAGCGCTGTTTTACGAGAAAAATGGATTTCCCAAAATGGCAGAACAAAAAGGAAGAACAGAACAGAACATGTCATGGTGATTATCTTTAATTGGATGAAACCATAGACATTTGAAAGCCAAAACATGTCATGGTGATTATCTTTAATTGGATGAAACCATAGACATTTTTTAAAGCCACAACTACTAGTCAGTCAGGGCCGTTACATTGCTGTTTGATTGCTGAAGAAAAAAAGTCATGGATATTGTAGGAATGCCATGCTATTTTTATATTTCAACCTTATGCTTGTAGTATCAAAATTGCAATCAAACAACTTTAGTATGAGCGATATTGCAGCAGCAATATTGCAATCAAGCTACCACATGAAGCAATTTCATAGTAGTAGTAGTATAGTACCATACCATAGTAGATATGGTTTGAGGACCTGAAGGAGATTAACAAGCAGTACATATATATAGTACGTAGATAGTATATATATATAGAGAGAGATCTACATAGTCGTATGCCTACCTGTGACCATGTTTTTGGTTTGGTCTGAGACCAGCCTTGGGGTGTTGTTAAAGGCTGAGTAGCCCTAAAGCAGAGAAGAGTGACACACATGATTCACATGATTCAACCATACACACACACACACACGCACGCGCACGCACATGCGCAGACACGCGCACGCACACACGCACATGCTCACACACACGCACGCACGCAAGCACGCACGCACGCACGGAGACACACACACACACACACACACACACACACACACACACACACACACACACACACACACACACACACACACACACACACACACACACACACACACACACACACACACACACAAATCATTAAAGAGCAACATTTCACATGTAAAACGTTAGTAAGTGATTATTACCCTCTGAACTATGTTGCTGAGGTCTGTTTTGAGAACGTTGTCCACATTGGCCAGCTGGTGGTTCACATCAGGCAGCTAAGGGCAGCACACATGCAGGAAGTTGAAGAGGGAGCTTAGCACAGCACACACTACAAGTTAGCATATCAGATAGGCATCAGAAGAATAATACCGGTACGCCACGGGCTCGCAGGGCTGCTTACGGAGCGTAATGCAGGGAATGAGTGGAGGTGCAAAACGCACACCAGAAAAAGAGGTGCTGGCGACCAGAAAATACAATTGCAGGAGGAGAGAAGTGCCGCACACTCTCAAGTTAAATAAACAGTTTTTAATGTGACAACATTTCGGCCTGTCGGCCTTCTTCAGGTCACGTGTAATGCAGGGAAACCTGAACCTCAGTGCATCTCCTGTGTACACTTTCCTGGTGCTTTATTAACTAAGCCTGAGATTTCATTCATTCTTGTTTTCCCATACGTAGAGTGAAACTATAAACTCATAAAGTACTATTGTATGAATAACAGGGATCGTCATGGGTTAGAATAGACTATTGCCCATTCATTGCCCTGTGCTTTGCTGTGCTGTGCTGTGTGTGTGTGTGTGTGTGTGTGTGTGTGTGTGTGTGTGTGTGTGTGTGTGTGTGTGTGTGTGTGTGTGTTTGTGTGTGTGTGTGTGTGTGTGTGTGTGTGTGTGTGTGTGTGTGTGTGTGTGTGTGTGTGTGTGTGTGTGTGTATGCGTGAGAGTGCGTGCGCGCATGCGTGCGTGCGTGCATGCGTGCGTGCATGCGTGTGTGTGCAAATGCGTGCGTGTGGGGGTGTGTGCGTGCATGCATGCACATGGTACGTGTGCGTGTGTGTACACGTGTGATGCCTGTCGCGCTACCTTGTTGAAGTTGGCGTTGAGGGCCAGCTGGCTGAGCGTGCCCCGGATGGTGTTGCAGGTGTGCGAGACCTCCCCGTAGGTGCAGGCGGGGTCGTTGAGGGTGTTGGCGAGGTTGGTGCGCTCGTTCTGGAGGCTCTCCTGCAGCTTCCCCGTGGCATCCTGGAGCATCTCCAGAGAGGTGCTGACGTTCTCCAGAGCCTCCTTAGTCTCCCGCATGGCTGCGGTGGCGAGGGGAAAGGGTGAGGAGGAGGTTAAGGGTTATTTTCAGATACTGTGGCCATTTCTCAACGTCAAGTGTTCTAGCCTTGCCAGTGCAAATAATGCCCATATTTTTCGCAGATTTCACCAAGGAGTATCCAATGTAACTAGTTCTAAAATGTTAACCCCTTAAGACACGGCTTTATACATTTGTTGTTACCAGTATGGTAATGACCAAGTTGTGGTGCATTACTAAAAAGCCTGTGTTGTGTCATAGTATTGTAGTGCTATGGTAGTTACATTTCAATGACTATTACAGCGTGCCACTGGA
Organism: Engraulis encrasicolus; assembly: GCF_034702125.1. Taxonomy (NCBI): domain Eukaryota; kingdom Metazoa; phylum Chordata; class Actinopteri; order Clupeiformes; family Engraulidae; genus Engraulis; species Engraulis encrasicolus. The sequence goes on along the minus strand of NW_026945566.1, from coordinate 1,647,859 downwards.
GGTACGGCGCGCATTAAGGGGGTCTACTGAATGAATTAATTAATAATTGGATACTCCTGCGAAAAATGATCGTTACTCGCACTACTAAGGCTAACACTTGACTTTGAGAAACACACTGTGCGTTTCCAGATACCTGCTGTTATTCAGGGTCACAGGATGGCACTGACTGAATTCTGTTTTTTTTTTTTTTTAAGTAGGTTAATAGCAAAGAGAGCAATGTAAATAAAGTATAACCAGAGAGAGTAGAGAGAGAGAGGTTCCATTGGCCCATTGTTTCCGGGTTCTATTATTGCAAGGGGGAGGGGGGGGGAAATCCCCCTTTAGGCAGACCTAGGCAGACCTAAGGACTGTTCTATTCAATGCTAGGAGTATTATGACACACCCCTTTAGGCAGACCGGAACCTGGTCATGTTAGGTGCCCATAGCAACCTATTACATTGGCATATCTCTATATACTTAAAGAATCTCTGGTGTAACGTTAGGGTTAGGAGGGTACGTGTAGTCTATGCATCCTCCAGCTGGCAGGTGCCTCACAGTACAGGTAGGACAGTGTCAATGAGAAGGAGGAGCTGCATCACACTGCCATGTAAACTTTAAATTTTTTAAATTAGAGCAAACAAGTGATGCTGATAACATAAAAAAACATAAAATATGTAAAAGTAATACAAATTTAACATAAATATAGCACACTAAAATGACATCAAAATTCAAGGAGGGATAGGTAAATGATGACAACTAGGGATAACTAAAACATTAAAAATAAAATGTACGTTTACGTAGAACAACCAGAAAAGCATCCGAATGCAACAGAGCCATGGCAACAACAAAAAAGAGAGAAGCTGCGTAGACTGGGAATAACTTCAGAATTAAAGACGTCAGTCCCACCATTAAGCTGGTCTTTAACACTGCTGTAGTTGGCAGCTGCCGTTCGGCAATAACTTCCCTAAATTGAACCCTACTACATCACAGAACTGTATGGACTCAGATATTTGCTAACCCCAGGCTACAACTGATCCTGTTAATAATATATCACACAGGAGAAGGTCATCGTGTTATCTGAAGCAGAACCAATCAAAACAGGGCCCCATCCTCAATGCTCCCCAGTGGTCAGGTCTGAATGAAGTTTGTGGATGGTCGGCGGTTTTTGTGTGTGGCACTGCTCAGCACTGGCCAGGTTCCAGTCGCTCCGCTCCTGCCCTGCTGATCATACACTCCCCTTTCACTGCCGAATGCCACCCACACCACATGAACGCAGGCCAGAATGGCCACCGCCACCCTGTGGGCACCGCCTCTCGTTACAAAGACACTCTTTCCCGGTCACCTGTAGTGCTTCATCTAAATGCCAATATCTTTCTCCACAGTCCACCGAAGCACACAATGATGTGCATACATGTACATGCATACGCACGCATGCACGCACGCACGCACGCACGCACGCACACACACGTTTCCAGTCGGGTCGGAGTAGGATTGACCTAGGGCTGTCAAATACACCAGACCATTCAAGGATGTACTAGAGGATATGACCTCTAGCCAGGCGACCTGGCTTGGCTGTGGTTTTACTGGCACGAGCGTTATTGGCAGTGCGTGGCCTCTACAAGAGGATTCAGGATTTGAAGACACACACCGTCCTCCTTACACAGCTCTCTATTTAGGCCGCACTTACACAAAGCAGCACAGATACGGCCTCTTGCTCCAATGATTAGATTAAGACCCCCTGAAATGGTAGCCTATGCTGGGGATTTAATGTCCTTCCAAATTAAATACTGAGCGGGTGCTCTCTCCGCGGGTCACACATAACACACGGCCCAGTGTTCGCCAAATAACGGCAGAATCTCTCTCGCAGACACCTTTACACCATGGAGACACAGTCATGAAGATTCTATTCATCCCGATTTGGCGGAAAAAAAACCCCACCTACAGCCACAGAACATTTGCTAAAATATGGACCGTAACAGGAATAGTGTTGAGTCGAGACATGCTATTTTGACACGACTGCTAATGTCAGGTGAGGTTTAGGGGATATCACCACAGCACAGGGTAAATAAACAAACAACACCACATGGTCACAGAGGGGGTGGAGAGTCACGTCACGGACTGGGATCGAACTTCTGTTTGCATTACCTTTGATAGCACCCTCCACTTTGACTTAAGGGCCAAATGCAATTAGACAAATCAGAGAGAGAGAGAGAGAGAGAGAGAGAGAGAGAGAGAGAGAGAGAGAGAGAGAGAGAGAGAGAGAGAGAGAGAGAGAGAGAGAGTGTGAGAGAGTGAGAGAGAGAGAGACAGACAGACAGACAGACAGAGAAAGAAAGTAAGAAAGCAAGAAAGTAAGAAAGTAAGAAAAGAAAGTAAGATTAGGATTAAGATACTACTAAGTATTATACGCAGCAGATAAGTACTATTTTGACAGTTACTGTGGCATGCATGCCATTCCTGTTGAGTTCTTGGAAAAGAGACAGACAAAAAGGGGAGAGAAAGTGAAGAGCGAGACTGGATAGTGTGAATGTTCCTCTGTACCTCCAGTCATGCGTAAGGCATTATCCAGCGCTGGGACAACATCTCTCTCCAGCTGGGTTTGAATTCGGCCACCAAGCAATGTACCAATATCTGAAAAGGAGGCACAGCAATGCACCAATATCTGAAAATGAGGCACAGCAAGGTTTTCTAAAACCCGTAATAAAATAATAGCAGGTAGTTAATTTATCTTTTTACAGTATGTTATCTCTTTAATTTATCTTCATGTACTGTACATAGGCCTACATACCGGTACATACATATACATCAATCCATCCATCCATACACCCATCCATTGATACATACATACAATACATACATACATACAGTATGCACGTACATTAATACACACATGTACTGATACATATATCATTAACATATACATACAAACTTCATCTTTGATACTCACTGTCCAGGTCAGAGAGGGCTTTGTTTTTAGCCGTGGTGTATTGGGAGGTCAGATAATCTATTTGCTGCAAATGCAAAAAGTAGACGTGTGAGCCAAAAACTCTTAAGACAAATTAATATATATATACACACACACACACATGTATGTTTACTTTGTCTGCATAAACAAGTGCAATCAATGCTTACCGCTGGTGTGTAGTTGGCAAAGGACTTGAGGTCTCTGATGTTGGAGTTGACCAGTCGCCTGGTGCTTTTGATGTGGGAGCTGATGTTATGGTTGGCTGCATATGCAACCAGTACACCAGCACTGTCATAAGAAACACAGAGAACACAAAGATTCATGTGAGACCACTGACTCAAGTAGAGCATCTCCACTGGAGAAGAAGAGCTCTTTTCCAAAACGCTATATCCACCATTTTTGACTTTTGGCATTTTAATATTGGAATTGACTGAAAGTAGTCCTATTATCTATGTGTGAATTCTTGCCATTGCCAAATGTTTTGAGAACATACTTTTTAAACCTCTGTAAAATGGATTTTGCAATGCAATTCAATGGAATGCCCAATACAAAAATGTCAATTTCCCAACATTCTATCAAATGGATATATCTCATTTTGGAAAAGAGCTCTTCTTCCAAGCCGAGCCGGTCGCTTTAGTGTTTGAACGGTGTCTCTATCTCGAAAGGCCTAGGCTCCTCACTGTCACTCTGAACACCCTACTACGTACAGTATACAGTACACACTGACAGATGGGTCAAGCAGATATGCACTTGCAGCCAGTGACCAGGAGGGGGTGTTGTATTGTATTGTAAGAGCATCGCACACCTCACAAACAAAATAACCATCCGGTGCCTTGTTGTGTGGCAGATTAAACTGGGGCGTGTTATTCTGTTAGTACAATAAGGACATACTGACTCATACGAACAAAGTACAGTGGTGAGCGCTGTAAGCCTGTTTTCTCACCAGATGAGAGATACTCCTTGCTAGACTTTGTGGTTTCCTCGAATCAAGCTCTTCCCCTCCTCCTCCCCCACCTGCCACACACCATCCCTATAAATAGCTCTTCCCTAAAGGGATCCCGCTGAAATCCCAAAGCCTATTTGGACCATTTGTGGTAGAGTTTGTGTGCTGTGGTTAGTGTGTCTGATGTTTTGTATGCGTTAGCTTGACGGTGGAAATATTGTTTATAACTAGCAGAATGACAATAACTTGTTCGAACCACCTTGATCAATCTTCTCTAAACACATTTTACTGCAGTATTCCTTTATAGGGCACACAAATCTGAGCTTCTGGGTGGAAAAAAAAGTTTGACAGGCTCCAGGCCACTGCTGATTGGTCAAATGTCATGATGTCACTATCTGTGTGAAAGCCTGATTTCTCCTGATGAATTTCATATAGTAACCCATTTGGTTGTACACCCCTTGTAGAGAGGCATGGCAGGAGCATTTGTAATAGGCGTGGAAAGTGATAGGAAGTGATCAATATATAGTCACTTGCCCTATAAAGGGTTAACTGGTGGGTCGGGACCCAAAAGAGGTAGCCATGCACAAAGTGTTCGAAATTGTGTATGAATGTCTTAAAAATGGACTGTGGACATTTGAAAGGTAACGCTTCAAAAAATATGGTGCAGATAAACACACACTGTACATATCCACACAGAACCTTTCTTTCTTCTCTTTTTCTTTCTTTCTTTCTTTCTTTCTTTCTTTCTTTCTTTCTTTCTTTCTTTCTTTCTTTCTTTCGTTATTTCCTTCAGTGTCTCTTTCAAAAATACTGTATACACAAACACACTGTGCACTGTGCACTGTGTCCAGACCTACATTACGTTAGCTGACAGGGCGTACAAACAGTGGCCGGAGAACACCTTTTAAACCCCCCATGCATCCTGGATGACCCCCCCCTTTGCCCTGGCAGGTACAGAGCATTTCACACGTTAACAGCCCGACCCAAGGACAGCTCTCCCCCCACTGATATGCCTCTGTTGAATGGCCCAACTTGGGCTCCTCATCCACTTCGGAAAAATACACACTTATCAGTTCATAACACCACATGCACTATTAGGCCTACTGCGAGTGAATCCCACAGCATCAATATATGCTACAGTAATTGTGAGGTATGTGGCTATATTTTATAGTTCATTTTGTACAGTGTGTGTCTATCAACTCTTTTCTAGGTCTACATGTCTATATGTTAAATGTATGGAGCCAAATTTTCTCCTGTATGGCTGCATCATTGTAGAACTGATTCTGATTCTGAAACGCACCCTTTCACCCACCCTCACGTACCTCCACATTTGATTAAATGCCCTCACATTACTTTGGAAATTGCTGGGTTTGATTACAGATTACTGGCTATCTCCACTTTTCATTAGCTCTCTCCTCCCCCTTTCCTGTCAGACTCTCTCGAGTGCTGTCACAGTTTAATAAAGCTGTAACTTGAGGATTGGTGATTAAGCTTTCTGAAGGCACATTGAACTCTGTCTGAATATGAGTGTGTGTGTGTGTGTGTGTGTGTGTGTGTGTGTGTGTGTGTGTGTGTGTGTGTGTGTGTGTGTGTGTGTGTGTGTGTGTGTGTGTGTGTGTCTGTGTGTGTGTGTGTGTGTGTGTGTGTGTGTGTGTGTGTGTGTGTCTCTCTCTCTCTCTCTCTCTCTCTCTCTCTCTCTCTCTCTCTCTCTCTCTCTCTCTCTCTCTCTCTCTCTCTCTCTCTCTCTATGAGTGTGTGTGTGTGTGTGTGTGTGTGTGTGTGTGTGTGTGTGTGTGTGTGTGTGTGTGTGTATGAGCATACGTGTGTGAATGTTGAAATTCAAAACTGAGATTTTGCATGTAAAGCAGAAACAGTCTGACGTAATACGCGTTGAAGAAAACTCTCTATTACTTGCCATCAAGACATACATTCTAAAGCCAATGGCAGTTTAGTTTACTCCCAAGACAACTACATTTGACTGATAATGTACTTTGTACTACGTGTACTTCTTCAGCCACTGCATGCCCAGGCAAGCAGCCACACACACACGCTGCCACGCACGCACGCACGCACGTACGGACGCACGCACGCACACACACACACACACACACACACACACACACAGGCAGTCCCTTTCTTCCATTAACAAAATACTCTTTGTGGACCGGTCTTCTGCTATCAGCAGCAGGAGAACTGAAATCATCTCAGAGAGCACACAGAGAACAGGAGAAGGGAACAGGCTTTGCAAACACAGGCAGCACGACTGCCAGAAAGAAGCAGGATGAAAGATGAAAGTTGAAAGGTGCACACAACACATCATTCATACGGGAGCTTTCCCACAACGCAGAGGGGACTATCAGTGTCAAACTGCAAATGAGCGAATCTCTCTCTCTCTCTCTCACACACACACACACACACATGCACGCACGCACGCACGCACGCACGCACGCACGCACGCACGCACACACACAGGGCATTGTAAGTTTTAATGCTGATAAACGACCTGGCTCTCCAACAGAAATCAAATTTCACACTCCTGACCGTGGAGGTTGTGTCATCTCTGAATGTAAACCACTGTTGCATACTGTCCCTTTCGGAATGGCAAAGTAAGTCAAAGTAGTTTAAATTGACCTATTTAGAAGTCATATTCTGCGCGCGCATTGTTGACTCAAACACACACACACACACACAAACAGACAGTGCAGACCCTAAAGAGAGAAGACCTTGCCGTCCTGGAGCATGTACATTTGCAAAAATAGAGATCCTGAAAAGTACTCTTGTTAAGCTATTTCAAGAGGGAAGAGGCTGTTCCAGAAGCATAGGAGATGTTTGTGGTTACAAGAAACGTACCGACTGGACTGAGGCTACCACCAGGAATACCCATGTCTGTGGCGCCCACTTCATATCTGAAGTTATCATGACCATCCATTTTCTAATTTCGGAAAAAAAACACCCGGCTAGTTTCTTTACAAATGTGCGGTAAATTACCGATTTCGCTCCAACAATGAGCAACATGCAGCCCGACTAGTAAATGGGTCTATAGAGCACTACTGTATGTGGTATTATTCCTCTGTGGAGCTCCCTCTAGTGTCTGGAGTTAAACGGACAATCCGGTAAAATTAAAAGGCTTCCCTTCCCCTTGCTCTATGCATGTATGCAAACCACGTCCGAATTTCCTCAGATTTAAATCGTACTCATATAGGGACTTTTGACAAAGTTCAATAAGTAAGAAAATTAGTTCTAAAAAGAGTTCTATGTTTTAACCTTCTCTTTACATTACACTTTGCTGATGCTTTTTAATCCAAAAGCGACTTACAGATATTTACAGGGTATTGGTTACAGTCCCTGGAGCAATGTGGGGTTAAGTGCCTTGCTCAAGGGTATACTTCAGCCATTAATGGATGGAGTTTTAGGGAGAGGTCAGGGTGGGATTCGATCTGCAATCCAACTCCCTAACCATTAGGCCTACACCACGACTGCCTGCTGCCAGCTACAGGGCTTGAATGGACAGACATACTCCACATACGGTCAAGGATGGATTACTGCAAGGGCCTACCGGGCCCAGGCCCAGGGGCCCAAGAGTCCAGAGGGCCCTGAAGCCCAATCCTCTAAATTTCCATTCTCATGTTGTGTAAAATCACACTTTTAATAACTCTATTTTCACATATTTTCAGGGGAAAAACACCTGAATGCCCAATATAGGGTCTCTAACATCTGGAGGGGGCCCTTTCTTGTTGTCTGGCCCAGGGGCCCATGGAGTCATGATCCGTCCCTGCATACGGTACTGCTTAATCATCCTTTAAACATCTGCCTTCAGGCAGGTTTATACAGTAAGCATTATGTCAGCATCTACCTTCCAGCATCTCCCTCAGAGTTTGACAGGAGATATATTTTACGAAGCTATTCCACCTCGCTGCCTGAGCAAGGCAGCCCACTGGCTACAAATATAGTATCAATCGCGTCATCGCAATGTGGCGTCACTGAGTTTCTTGGTGGGGTCTGAATGACTGTGTGGACTCGCTCTGACTCATTCCCTTCATGAGAAGAATCAACATTCTAATATTAGAAGTTCAATGATGACTCACTGTATAAGGAGAGATTGCCATTCAACTTGGTCTATCTATCTATCTATCTATCTATCTATCTATCTATCTATCTATCTATCTATCTATCTATCTATCTATCTATCTATCTATCTATCTATCTATCTATCTATCTATCTATCTATCTATCTATCTATCGCACAAGTATGCACATCACAGTAGTGTGGGGTCTTTGCATGTCAGTATTTGTGTTAGTAGGTATGTTACAGTAACTGACCAGTCAGATTAGGCATACTGAGCCAGACTGGTTAAGTTCATCACGCAGGAGTCTGTGTGGTGGGCTAGGTCATCCACCTTATCTCTGGGTCACTAGTGCTTGACCAAACTACAGTATACAGTTTTTCTCGATTGGTTTGGCTAATTTCTTGAAACCGAGATGACATTTCTATACATTTTGGGTCATTTGGCTAAACATTCTTACACTTCTGCACAACAGTTCAGATAACTAGCAAAATGTCATATACCTCCCAAAACAGCTCATTCTTGCATCAGCAATAAACCTTCTCCCACATAAATAGTCAGTACCATAAAAATGGCATATATCCTTCTCAATTGGTTTGCTCATTTGCATTCATTTAGTCATTCTGTCAAAATAAACTGGATGGTTCAGCATATCGCCATGGATCCTCATCACTTGCTCATATCACTCCAAAAACAGTTTACCCATGTGTCGAAACTAAATTCCTTCCACAGAATGCCGTTTGAAAAAATGTCAAGAAATTAGCCAAATAACAGAGGAAAGTGTAGTATACACGGTTGTAAAATTATTTTCTACAAACTAGTAAAGTTACAATACCATCTGGCCTGTTGAACACTGTCATGAATTTACTGTTTACAGTAAAGAAATTCTTAAAATATTATGTCCTTGACTGTTTTGACAATTGTGTAGACTACTTTGCATATGATGACTCACACAATGAAATCATGCTGACATGTTTTGGAGAGGGCAACCGTTTGACTGAGAATTGTCTAATTCTTTTAGACAGGTCAATTCATTTGGAAAATGTGCTAAATGTATGCTCAATGTGTCAACTGTAGGGTACTTGTATATAGCCATCTGCCGAGATGTACTAAACATTTGAGACATGTACAAAGCATTTGAAATTTGATGAAAGCAATGAATAATGCCATTCTGTTGTGGGAAATTGTAAGTTGGTTTGGAGATTTGTCCGTGTTGTTTTGAGAATGTCATCTCAGTTTTGAGAAATTAGCCAAACCAATCGAGAAAAACTGTAATACGATAAAAGACTGATTTTCAACCTATGGGCCGGGGCCTTGAAATAATTTTCTACAAATTATAATCATATTTTGGTGTGTGTTGCTATTGATTTATTTGAGTTTTATTCTTTATTGGGTCAGAAGTGGGCCCTGAACTTTTTTGACAATTTCGAGTGGGCGCCACGTTGGAAAAGGTTGGGAACCCCTGCGATAAAAGATTCAAATACGAGTAGCTTCTCCGTCTCCTATGTATGGCTGTTGCATATTGCATATCACCTAGTGTGTAGCCCCTTAATGCACGCCGTACCTCCTGTGGCACGCTGTAGTAGACATTGGAAGTTAACTACTATAGTACTACACTACTATGACAGTGCACAGAGCCTTTAATTATACATTACCACTTGGTCATTGCCATTCTGGTAACAGCCAATTTATAATGCCGTGTTTTAAGGGGATATTACAGTAAGCAATCTTTCATCCTCCTCTATAACTGAATGGAACTTTCACAGTGTGAACCAATTTCACAGCTCCTTTGTGAATCCCCCTCACTTGACAGCCTACCTCTGAGTCACCGCATTGTCTCTTCTCATTAGTGATGTGAAATACCACACCCACAAGCCTGGCATGCCATTACAAATCGCTACAGAGGAAGACAAAAAAAAACCCACTTCAATCAATGCCTCAGACCCACATTTCACGGCAAAAAAACCAACAACAACACCTGAATGTGAGGAGCGAGGAGCGAGGAGCGTCTGCAATGTTCTGGCATCCGTGTGCATGGCGCTTCTCCGCCAGCCCTTGCTACCAATCAGCCTCTTGTGTGAGAGCATGAAAGGACAGTGATTAACCTGACGCCAACTTCCTCCTCAGCTGAGGACAAAGCAGGGGAGCGAGAGAGTGGCGGGCACGGCGCGGAGGGGAGGGGAGCTGAACGG
>NW_026945566.1:1632716-1635216 GCF_034702125.1 Engraulis encrasicolus | reverse complement strand
AGCCTCGCTGGCAGTCGGCGTTCTTCTTCTGCCGCTGGTGCATCTCCCCGCCGCAGTTATCGCAGCAGCGGCACACGCAGAAGAAGAGGGCCACCAGAGGCATCAGCAGCACGAACAGCACGCCGATCACCGCCAGCACAATGAAACCCAGCTCATAGTGGATGGCCTGGGAGAGACACCGACCACCGAACGACACAATACCAGATGGAGGATCGATAGAAGAGAAGGCACAAAGAAGGAAAGAAGGCAAGAACGTGTTTCAGAGAAGAAAAAAAACATGATTCAACCTGCATGAATTAGCTGACTTATTCTTTTTGATTTAAGGGGGGGAGGCTTAATATATCTGAAGAAGACGACTAAGCTGGAATATGAAATGAGAGGAATTGTGAATTAAAGAGAAGGGTAACTGATAACAGTCCCATCAACACGTCATTTGAAATACCCTGTCGTCAGTGGCTGCAGCCATGGGACCTGCATATTCCAGCAGAGGTATTCTTTCTAGCCATCTCTTTTTCTACTTTGCATGAATTATCAGCCAGCATTTCAAACCAAAAGCAGGGAATCTGCATAATATATCCTAGAGACTAATCTAGACCCACAAGCTCTACTGCAAGCTACTGACAGCTCTGAAGAGAAAGAGGAGACATATAACACTAGAATACTGAAACAGAGAGAGACAAAGCCATATATTAAGGGCCAGGGGAATGGAGAGAAAAGGAAGAGATAAAGAAAGAGATACAATAGTGGTGGCAAATGCTGTTGGAAAATGTCTATTCTGTGTGTGTGTGTGGAACATTACCTGCAATGCTAGAACAACATTCTCAGGCTGCAATGGCAGAACATGAGCAGCGTGTGAAACAGACATACAGACAGGGTTAGAGAACAGCTCCAGAAACATGATGATTCCTCCCTTAAATAGTGATATACTGTACACATTACACATTTCCACACAAGTCTAAGAAAGTTGAGGATTGCAGTTTAAGGGGAATGATAGAAAAGTGAGCTTTCTAATGTTTTTCTTCTTCTGGTACAGGTTATTGTACAATTATTGGCTTGGAACAATGAACAAAGACTGACATCAAACCAAGCCACAATTATGGTGAAAAGCATAGACCAAGTGCAGTCAGCTGTGATCTATTGTAAGTTTAAACTTCAGAAGAAAAAAGCATTTAAATGCCACTGAATATTGAAATACAATGAAATAAAATGATGGTCTGTCACTCATCACAAAGTGAAGCACATCATTTACAGCAAAAAAATAAAATAAAAAAACAGCAGCCCACACCAAGGTTTTGAAGGAATGAAACAAAAAAACAGAAATGTTGGCTATTTTGCTTGGAACAGGAACAAAACCAGAAACTTACTTATATTTTTAAAGTTCCAGAATAGAACCAGTACCAACAAATGTAATGATAACCTGTTGAGGTTTCCTATAGTCCACTCAACTCATGGACATGAGCTGGGAGTTCCTCAGACAATCAGAAGGCATACAGCCTTGAAGTCGTAATCATAAGATGTATATAAATATTGTAGTCTATAACTCTTAAAACCTTGTAAGCTGTTTGAGTCTTTTAGCTCTGTTTTCAGTTTTTTTGCTTGATAAAAGTTTTTGCACATTTCTATTAGACAGGGGATGTTCCCGGGTCTTTTGGACCTATATCATTTTGGGGAGCTTATCCATCAATATTATTTATCCATGACTTAACCATAATGTTCTAAACTGTCTGATACAGCACTGATCACATGCTGAGTAGACAAGGCAGAGGTGAAATATGTGGGAAAAGGAGTGCAGATACTGTTCGTTCCTCTAGTTGTGCATCAATGTTGCAACCTTGCGCGAGAAGAGCACTAGTGGCTCAATCCGAGAGCTTGGAGTTTACCCACTTTCTTCACTCCTTATCTTTCTCTCGGTGTATCTCTCACCCTCAAGAACATACACACGCCGAAATTCACAAACAGGATGAAGGGAACATGAGGTTGACCAGGAGCCATAATGGGTTTTTTGTTCTTTCGATGCTGTAAACCATGGACATTTTCCTTTACCCTAAATGGTCATGGCATCCCAGGAGATACGGTTAATCAAACCCAAACTGCATGACATATTTTACAAATTCCAAAAGATTTATGGTATTTGGGTCAAAAAATATTATTCCTAATATGAATTGATCTTTTGTAACACGATTTCCAGTAGAGACTGTTTAAGGGTTATGGCGAGATCTGCCATCATGATGTCAAGCCTGTGTCGAAACACAAATCTACTGAACTGAAACAGAGACATTGAAGTAAAAAAAAAACCTGTATTATTGGCAAATGGCCAATAGTCAATAATGCTAGGCAATAGGTAGGCCATTTTAAAAAAACCTGCACGAAACGTAATTGAGCAGTTCAGGAACAGAATTTTTCTGTTCTAAGCGGTTCAACATTAATTTTAGGGTGGGACAGAAATGTTAAAGTATAATTTCTGTTTGGAACGAACCACTTGGCAAAAAAATCTGGTTCA